>NW_025228077.1:316443-361626 GCF_018294505.1 Triticum aestivum
GTACTGTTCGTGTGCATTTTAGTATATCTACATATGCTGATTATGTTGATTGTGATGTGGTACCTATGCAAGCATGTTCCTTATTACTTGGTAGACCATGGCAATTTGATAAAAATTCTGTACACCATGGTAGAACCAATCAGTATACTCTTGTTCATAAGGATAAAAATATTACTTTGCTTCCTATGACTCCTGATTCTATTTTGAAAGATGATATTCATAGAGCTAATAAAGCAAAACAAGAGAAGAATAAGAGTGAAAATCAGATTGTGGCAAAAGAATTTGAGCAACAAATGAAGCCTAATAATAAACCATCTAGTGTTGCTTCTGAAATTAAATTGAAAAGTGCATGTTTATTTGCCACCAAATCTGATATTGATGAGCTAGATTTCAGCAAATCTGTTTGCTATGCTTTTGTGTGCAAAGAGGCATTATTTTCATTCGAGGACGTGCCTTCCTCTTTGCCTCCTGCTATCACTAACATTTTGCAGGAGTTCGCTGACGTCTTTCCACAAGACGTGCCACCGGGATTACCACCTATTCGAGGGATTGAGCATCAGATCGACTTAATTCCCGGTGCTTCACTGCCAAACCGTGCGCCATACCGTACCAATCCAGAGGAGACGAAGGAGATTATGCGTCAAGTACAAGAGCTTCTCGACAAAGGTTATATACGCGAATCCCTTAGTCCTTGTGCTGTTCCTATTATTCTAGTGCCGAAAAAGGATGGTACATCGCGTATGTGTGTTGATTGTAGAGGCATTAATAATATTACTATTCGTTGTCGTCATCCTATTCCTAGGCTAGATGATATGCTAGATGAATTGAGTGGCTCTACAATATTCTCCAAAGTTGATTTGCGTAGTGGATACCATCAAATTCGTATGAAATTGGGGGATGAATGGAAAACAGCATTCAAAACTAAGTTTGGATTATATGAGTGGTTAGTCATGCCTTTTGGGTTAACTAATGCGCCTAGTACTTTCATGAGACTAATGAACGAAGTTTTACGTGCTTTCATTGGACGATTTGTGGTAGTCTATTTTGATGATATACTGATTTATAGCAGATCTTTGGAAGAACATTTGGAACATTTACGTGCTGTTTTTATTGCTCTACGTGATGCACATTTGTTTGGTAACCTTGGGAAGTGCACCTTTTGCACCGACCGAGTATCTTTTCTTGGCTATGTTGTTACTCCACAGGGAATTGAAGTTGATAAAGCCAAGATTGAAGCTATTGAGAGTTGGCCGCAGCCCAAAACGGTCACACAAGTGAGGAGTTTTCTTGGCCTCGCCGGATTCTATAGGCGTTTTTGATGAGGACATCAATACCATTGTTACACCCACAGCCCCTGCTGCTATACATACTGGACCAATTACTAGAGCTCGTGCACACCAACTAAATTACCAGGTACTTTCGTTTCTTGGTAATGATTCTAATGTTCATGAGAATATGATGCTGCCTAAATTGGATACATTTGTTTTGCTTCCAAATGAAGGGCCTAGCTTGGAGAAGGATGAACATTGGAGCAAGAACAAGCATGGAGATGATGGCATGCGCAAGGGGAACAAGAACAGAGTTACAAGTGATGATTTCAGGTCTTTGAAGCCGCCATAACGAGTATCTTTTCTTGGCTATGTTGTTACTCCACAGGGAATTGAAGTTGATAAAGCCAAGATTGAAGCTATTGAGAGTTGGCCGCAGCCCAAAACGGTCACACAAGTGAGGAGTTTTCTTGGCCTCGCTGGATTCTATAGGCGTTTTGTGAGAGATTTCAGCACCATTGCTGCACCTCTCAATGAGCTTACAAAGAAAGATGTGCCTTTTCTTTGGGGTACCGCACAGGAAGAAGCCTTCTCGGTATTGAAAGATAAGTTGACACATGCTCCTTTACTCCAACTTCCTGATTTTAATAAGACTTTTGAGCTTGAATGTGATGCTAGTGGAATTGGATTAGGAGGTGTGTTATTACAAGATGGCAAACCTGTTGCATACTTTTCTGAAAAATTGAGTGGGCCTAGTGTGAATTATTCTACTTATGATAAAGAATTATATGCTCTTGTTCGGACTTTAGAAACATGGCAACATTATTTATGGCCCAAAGAATTTGTTATACATTCTGATCATGAATCTTTGAAACATATTATAAGTCAAGCTAAACTGAATCGTAGACATGCTAAATGGGTTGAATTCATTGAGACTTTCCCTTATGTCATTAAACACAAGAAGGGAAAAGAAAATGTTATTGCTGATGCATTGTCTCGTCGCCATACTATGCTTTCACAACTTGACTTCAAAATATTTGGTTTGGAGACCATCAAAGATCAATATGTGCATGATGCTGATTTTAAAGATGTAATGTAGAATTGTAAAGAAGGAAGAATGTGGAACAAGTTTGTCGTTAACGATGGATTTGTGTTTCGTGCTAACAAGCTATGCACTCTAGCTAGCTCCGTTCGTCTTTTGTTGTTGCAGGAGGCGCATGGAGGAGGATTAATGGGACACTTTGGCGTGAAGAAGACGGAGGACGTACTTGCTACACATTTCTTTCGGCCAAAGATGAGACGGGATGTTGAGCGTTTTATTGCTCGCTGCACTACATGTCAAAAAGCTAAGTCACGACTCAATCCTCATGGTTTATATATGCCTTTGCCTGTACCTAGTGTTCCTTGGGAGGATATATCTATGGACTTTGTTTTAGGTTTACCTCGAACAAAGAAGGGGAGGGATAGCATATTTGTTGTCGTGGATAGATTCTCGAAAATGGCACACTTTATACCATGTCATAAAAGCGATGATGCTGTTAATGTTGCTGATTTGTTCTTTCGTGAAATTATTCGCTTGCATGGTGTGCCAAATACTATTGTTTCAGATTGTGATACTAAATTTCTTAGCCACTTTTGGAGATGTTTATGGGCTAAGTTGGGGACTAAACTACTTTTTAGTACTACTTGTCACCCCCAAACTGATGGCTAAACTGAAGTAGTCAATAGAACATTGTCTACTATGTTTAGGGCTGTTTTGAAGAGTAATAAGAAAATGTGGGAGGAATGCTTGCCTCATATTGAATTTGCTTATAATCGTTCATTGCATTCTACTACTAAGATGTGCCCTTTTGAAGTTGTGTATGGTTTCCTACCTCGTGCACCTATTGATTTGTTGCCTCTTCCATCTTCGGAGAAGGTTAATTTTGATGCTAAACAACGTGCTGAATTGATTTTAAAAATGCATGAGTTAACTAAGGAAAACATTGAGCGTGTGAATGCCAAATATAAACTTACTGGAGATAAGGGTAGAAAACATGTTGTGTTTGCACCTGGAGATCTTGTTTGGTTACATTTGCGTAAGGATAGATTTCCTGATTTGCGCAAATCAAAGCTCATGCCACGGGCTGATGGTCCCTTTAAGGTGTTAGAGAAAATAAATGATAATGCATATAAACTTGAGCTGCCTGCAGATTTTGGGGTTAGTCCCACTTTTAACATTGCAGATTTGAAGCCTTATTTGGGTGAGGAAGATGAGCTTCCGTCGAGGACGACTTCGTTTCAAGAAGGGGAGGATGATGAGGACATCAATACCATTGTTACACCCACAGCCCCTGTTGCTATACATACTGGACCAATTACTAGAGCTCGCGCACGCCAACTAAATTACTAGGTACTTTCGTTTCTTGGTAATGATTCTAATGTTCATGAATATGATGCTGCCTAAATTGGATACATTTGTTTTGCTTACAAATGAAGGGCCTAGCTTGGAGAAGGATGAACATTGGAGCAAGAACAAGCATGGAGATGATGGCATGCGCAAGGGGAACAAGAACAGAGTTACAAGTGATGATTTCAGGTCTTTGAAGCCTTCATAATGAGTGCATGAAGCCTTGGACGAAATATACAAGATGTCACTTCATAAATTTCGTCCAGAGGCTATTATAGGTGCTGCGTCACCTTTTTATTGGGCCAGGCCCATGTAATTTCGAATTACATAAGTATAGGCTATTTTTAGAGTCCGTATGTGTGGGGAAACAAGAGATAGGGTTGATTTCGGACCCCTCCACCAAGGGCCACGAAATTCCCCCTCTCTTCCTCCATATATACATCCCTTAGGGCACTGTTTAGACTTTGGGTTTTGTTTAGATTAAAAGTTCGCCATAGCTGCAACTTCGCGTACTTCGTTTGTGTTCAACGACCAGACAAAGGCGTCACAGTACCCCACCTTGATCAAGAAAGCTTTCATCTTATATTCGCAATATCCAGATTGCAATCTTAGTTTCTTGCTTGTTCCTCGTTTGCTCGCAGGAAACAGACCCTCGTGGTCAGGTTGATCGTGCTCCGGCGTGGTCAATAACCTCTCGGAGTTGGTTTAGCGATTGCTAAGGCGCGACATCCTCGCACGTTCGTAGTCGGATCGTCAAAGTCGACTTCCACCAAAGCGATATCCATCATCTCATCGAAAGACGGGACACCTTTGCCTCTATCAGTGTTTTGTGAGAGATTTCAGCACCATTGCTGCACCTCTCAATGAGCTTATAAAGAAAGATGTGCCTTTTCTTTGGGGTACCGCACAAGAAGAAGCCTTCTCGGTATTGAAGGATAAGTTGACACATGCTCCTTTACTCCAACTTCCTGATTTTAATAAGACTTTTGAGCTTGAATGTGATGCTAGTGGAATTGGATTAGGAGGTGTGTTATTACAAGATGGCAAACCTGTTGCATACTTTTCTGAAAAATTGAGTGGGCCTAGTCTGAATTATTCTACTTATGATAAAGAATTACATGCTCTTGTTCGGACTTTAGAAACATGGCAACATTATTTATGGCCCAAAGAATTTGTTATACATTTTGATCATGAATCTTTGAAACATATTAAAAGTCAAGCTAAACTGAATCGTAGACATGCTAAATGGGTTGAATTCATTGAGACTTTCCCTTATGTCATTAAACACAAGAAGGGAAAAGAAAATGTTATTGCTGATGCATTGTCTCGTCGCCATACTATGCTTTCACAACTTGACTTCAAAATATTTGGTCTGGAGACCATCAAAGATCAATATGTGCATGATGCTGATTTTAAAGATGTAATGCAGAATTGTAAAGAAGGAAGAATGTGGAACAAGTTTGTCGTTAACGATGGATTTGTGTTTCGTGCTAACAAGCTATGCATTCCAGCTAGCTCCGTTCGTCTTTTGTTGTGGCAGGAGGCGCATGGAGGAGGATTAATGGGACACTTTGGCGTGAAGAAGACGGAGGACGTACTTGCTACACATTTCTTTTGGCCAAAGATGAGACGGGATGTTGAGCGTTTTATTGCTCGCTGCACTACATGTCAAAAAGCTAAGTCACGACTCAATCCTCATGGTTTATATATGCCTTTGCCTGTACCTAGTGTTCCTTGGGAGGATATATCTATGGACTTTGTTTTAGGTTTACCTCGAACAAAGAAGGGGAGGGATAGCATATTTGTTGTCGTGGATAGATTCTCGAAAATGGCACACTTTATACCATGTCATAAAAGCGATGATGCTGTTAATGTTGCTGATTTGTTCTTTCGTGAAATTATTCGCTTGCATGGTGTGCCAAGTACTATTGTTTCAGATCGTGATACTAAATTTCTTAGCCACTTTTGGAGATATTTATGGGCTAAGTTGGGGACTAAACTACTTTTTAGTACTACTTGTCACCCCCAAACTGATGGCCAAACTGAAGTAGTTAATAGAACATTGTTTACTATGCTTAGGGCTGTTTTGAAGAGTAATAAGAAAATGTGGGAGGAATGCTTGCCTCATATTGAATTTGCTTATAATCGTTCATTGCATTCTACTACTAAGATGTGCCCTTTTGAAGTTGTGTATGGTTTGCTACCTCGTGCACCTATTGATTTGTTGCCTCTTCCATCTTCGGAGAAGGTTAATTTTAATGCTAAACAACGTGCTGAATTGATTTTAAAAATGCATGAGTTAACTAAGGAAAACATTGAGCGTATGAATGATGATGAGGACATGACTACCTTGGATATGACCAAAAATATTGCATATATGCATATTTGTCAGGTGATTTCTAGTGCAAACTATTCAATAATCTATTTATGTTATCCAGAACAAAAATACTTCACACACTTTTGTGTTTTGTCTAATTGCAGGTGTATGGGACATTTGTACAATCCACATATGAAGATAAGGAAGAAAGAGATGTTTATTTGCTGTCCAAAAAGTTCTCTCACGTCACTTTTGGCCCAAGAGAAGATAGAGTCCAAGTCTCTCACGTTCTGGATTCAGATTCGGACTGCACAGACACACCTGACTCAAAACGCACACAAGTTTTTCATACGGACTCCGAATTGGGTGATTCTTTTTTTGTTCGAAACTAGATTTCGTGCACTTTCCAACCCAATTGGAATCACCTTCAAATTCGTCCGGAGCGTTGAGTTGTGGACGAAACAATCTGATGCTGCAGCAGAATCCGAGTCAAACTACAAGTCCAAAGGTGTTACATCACCTCCACTTGGGCCCATTGGCCTTGTACGACCTAGATTTAGTTTTAGGCTGCCTTGGGACGTCCTCCCACCTCCTTGGCCGCCACCCCTTGCTCCTATATAAGTAGATCCATCTAGTAGCTTTTCCTAGGGATTTGTTTAGTTAAAAGTTAGCCATTGCAACTTCGTGTACTTCGTTTGTGTCCAACGACCAGACCAAGACCGCTTACGGATCCCCACCATTATCAATACCTCATATATATTTGCAATATTCAGATTGCTTTATCATATTCTTGCTCGTTCTTTGATTGCTTGCAGGAATAGACCTTCGTGGTCAGGCTGACCGTGCTTCCGGCATCGTCAGTAACCTCAGGTGATTGGTTTAGCGATTGCTAAGGCGCAACGTCGTGCACGTTTGTAGTCGGATCGTCAAAGTCGTCTCCACCAAATCGATAGTTATCATCTCATCGAAAGATCGGGACACCCTCGCCTCTATCAAGTGGTATCAGTTTTCAGGTTGCTCGGTGAGAATTTCCAGTTTTCCTAGATTAGATTTATTTTCTTACCTATTGTCCAAGAAAAAGCCACACAAAAAAAGTTAGATCTGTTCATCCTTTATCCAAGCCAGTCTGAGCCTTTGCAATTTTCTATTCATTGCTTGCATAGTTGAATTATCGGTTGCATCGTCGTGTCAGTTGCTGGTCTTAGCGTCTAGTTCCTTTAGAGTTTCGAGTTCTGTTCACATTAGTCACGCCGCCGCTGCATCATTATCCCTTCCGCTGCATCATTATACCTTCCGCTGTCCACCATCCCATCTATTAATTGCCACCACATGCTACGCACTGTTCATTGTCATAATCATAGTTGAGGTCATTCACATCTTCGCCTGATCCAATCTGCATCTTATCTAGTTTGTCTTGGAAAGAAAAAAAAAGAAGATAGAGAAAAAAAAGAGAAAAAAGGAAAAAAAAGAAAAAGAGAGGAGAAGAAAAAGGAAAAAAAGCGTGAGAAAAAAAGAGAGAGGAAAAAAAATTGGATCTATCTAGAATCAATCTCGTACCTGAATTCGGATTGGAATCTGTTTTGCGCACTGTTCAGTAAAACAGGTGTATCTTCCTCATACGAAGTCCGTTTTGGCTCCGTGAGTACTCAAATTGAAGCTAGCAACGATCCGCATCTAAATAGTTGCAGAAGCTAGTTCAATATTTGACACCTCAAAATCGGCTTCTAAATAGGTCTTTTTGCCCTCCGAAGTTCATGAACACAACTTGTTCCAATTTTTCAGGCCAGTTTTAGAATTCTTTGACTCCTCATATTAACTCGGAATTGAGTGATTCTTTTTGCATTGGAAAGCTTGAGTTACTAGCATTCTTTGAAAGAATTTATCAGAAAATTGTCTCAAACTTTTCAAGAGGAAAGTTGGAGAGAGAGTTGTTGTATATCCTGCTTGGCAGTTGTTTTTCATCATTATCTTCACTGCCGTTGTGATCTTCACTTATATCTTGCTGTCAAGAGCTACTTAGTTTCCTTCATTGATGCTAGTTGTGCTACGCCATGACCTCATTAGTGTTCTAGGCTCGCGTCTCTAGTTCGGTCTAGCCTAGGACCAGCACAGTACCGTCGTTGAGCATTTATTCAACATTGCATCTTTGAATTGATTATTTCTAATCTTTTGCTACCATATATAGACAACCCAGCTCCACATATTTCTACACCGTGTATACGTACGCTCCCCTGGCAATCGCTTTACTCAATATTCGGAGTTACTTGACACCGCTGGTTGCCGATCAGCGCCTGCTGCATGGTAAGAACTTGTAAGACATTGATATTTGCTTTACTGTGAGCGTTTTACCACCACATCCTAGTAGTTATAGGAACATTATTTTTGGGTTTTGTTTCTTGTTCTACTAATCATGACAGGATCCAGAGTCAATTCATGGGCTTTGTCGATCGCGGGAGACGTGCCACCACCTTTGCAAATACCACAACCGTCACGAGAGGTGCACAAACATCCAAATGCACATGATCAGGTTAATGTATCTATACCACCATTTAATGGCCGTTTTAAACCTGCTTTATATATTGAATGGGAGTTCGACATAAAAAATATATTTGCTTCCCATAATTTCGATGAACATAAAAAGGTTAAGGTTGCGGTTGGTTCTTTCACTGGTTATGCTTTGGTTTGGTGGAGTGAATATTGTCGGTTACACCCTGATTATATACCTACTACTTGGGATGATTTGAAACTTGCCATGCGACATACTTTCGTCCCTGCTTATTATACTCGTGAAATGATTAAGGAGTTGCAACACTTAAAACAAGGTAGTGAAACTGTAACAAAATATTATGATGATTTACAAACTACCTTGTTGCATTCCTCTTTAGAAGAAAGTGAAGATGATTTTATGGATAGATTTTGGGGAGGATTAAACCGTGATATTCAAGAGATACTAATTCATGAAGAGTGTTATCCTATGGACCATTTGTTTCATCTTGCTTGCAAAGTTGAACAGGAAATAAAACGACGTGTTGGCCACGAGGAGAACAAGCGCACGGTGCACATTCCAAGAGTTGATATGATTGTTCCTTCAACTACTAGGCATACTATGACAACCACATCCGTTGTTGTCAGGACTACATCATCTCCACCTTGTGACACATCGCCCCCGAGAGTGGCTACATCATCTGAGTTGATCATAAGAGGTAATGACAAAGGTACTGATCTTCCATCTCTACATGAGAATGATGAATGCCTTGTCAATTTGAATGCACCATCTGATGAGCTACCCACTACTTTGATCACACCACCTATTTTAGAGGACTACGTTGATAATTTGACTTTGCCATGTGATCAAACAACTGAAATACCAACAATTTTGAGTGCACCCATTGAATTAACTATTGATGCAAAAGAACCAATGTTTAATCATTTTGATATGACCTCTAATCTTGGTGATGATTCTGTGTTGAATGACTTATTGCATGTTTGCTTATTTAAGCATGTTGTAGCATGTAAATTTGATGCAAGTAAGGTTTATTCACCAATGTTGGGATGGTTTAATGATGAACATTGTCAATCTTTTGAAATGAATAAGAGCTTCACTTATATGTGCAAACTGTGTTGCAATATTTTCATGCCTTCTACTTCTTGTGCTAATTTTTTGGCTTTAGATTTTATGAACTATGCAAGTTACTCATCTATTCATGTGTCATATATGCAAAAATCAAGGGAAGTAAAAATGGATGACATATACATATACAACATGTACACCTTGTCTCTTTTGTTAGCCACATTTCAGATTAAGAAACGCCGAGGACGGCTTTATTTTCAAGAAGGGGAGGATGATGAGGACATGACTACCTTGGATATGACCAAAAATATTGCATATATGCATATTTGTCAGGTGATTTCTAGTGCAAACTATTCAATAATCTATTTATGTTATCCAGAACAAAAATACTTCACACACTTTTGTGTTTTGTCTAATTGCAGGTGTATGGGACATTTGTACAATCCACATATGAAGATAAGGAAGAAAGAGATGTTTATTTGCTGTCCAAAAAGTTCTCTCACGTCACTTTTGGCCCAAGAGAAGATAGAATCCAAGTCTCTCACGTTCTGGATTCAGATTCGGACTGCACAGACATACCTGACTCAAAACGCACACAAGTTTTTCATACGGACTCCGAATTGGGTGATTCTTTTTTTGTTGGAAACTAGATTTCGTGCACTTTCCAACCCAATTGGAATCACCTTCAAATTCGTCCGGAGCGTTGAGTTGTGGACGAAACAATCTGATGCTGCAGCAGAATCCGAGTCAAACTACAAGTCCAAAGGTGTTACATCACCTCTACTTGGGCCCATTGGCCTTGTACGACCTAGATTTAGTTTTAGGCTGCCTTGGGACGTCCTCCCACCTCCTTGGCCGCCACCCCTTGCTCCTATATAAGTAGATCCATCTAGTAGCTTTTCCTTGGGATTTGTTTAGTTAAAAGTTAGCCATTGCAACTTCGTGTACTTCGTTTGTGTCCAACGACCAGACCAAGACCGCTTCCGGATCCCCACCATTATCAATACTTCATATATATTCGCAATATTCAGATTGCTTTATCATATTCTTGCTCGTTCTTCAATTGCTTGCAGGAATAGACCTTCGTGGTCAGGTTGATCGTGCTCCAGCGTGGTCAATAACCTCTCGGAGTTGGTTTAGCGATTGCTAAGGCGCAACGTCGTGCACGTTTGTAGTCGGATCGTCAAAGTCGTCTCCACCAAATCGATAGTTATCATCTCATCGAAAGATCGGGACACCCTCGCCTCTATCAAGTGGTATCAGTTTTCAGGTTGCTCGGTGAGAATTTCCAGTTTTCCTAGATTAGATTTATTTTCTTACCTATTGTCCAAGAAAAATCCACAAAAAAGAGTTAGATCTATTCATCCTTTGTCCAAGCCAGTCTGAGCCTTTGCAATTTTCTTTTCATTGCTTGCATAGTTGAATTATCGGTTGCATCGTCGTGTCGAGTTGCTGTGTGATCAAACAACTGAAATACCAACAATTTTGAGTGCACCCATTGAATTAACTATTGATGCAAAAGAACCAATGTTTAATCATTTTCATATGACCTCTAATCTTGGTGATGATTCTGTGTTGAATGACTTATTGCATGTTTGCTTATTTAAGCATGTTGTAGCATGTAAATTTGATGCAAGTAAGGTTTATTCACCAATGTTGGGATGGTTTAATGATGAACATTGTCAATCTTTTGAAATGAATAAGAGCTTCACTTATATGTGCAAACTGAGTTGCAATATTTTCATGCCTTTTACTTCTTGTGCTAATTTTTTGGCTTTAGATTTTATGAACTATGCAAGTTACTCATCTATTCATGTGTCATATATGCAAAAATCAAGGGAAGTAAAAATGGATGACATATACATATACAACATGTACACCTTGTCTCTTTTGTTAGCCACATTTCAGATTAAGCAACGCCGAGGACGGCTTTATTTTCAAGAAGGGGAGGATGATGAGGACATGACTACCTTGGATATGACCAAAAATATTGCATATATGCATATTTGTCAGGTGATTTCTAGTGCAAACTATTCAATAATCTATTTATGTTATCCAGAACAAAAATACTTCACACACTTTTGTGTTTTGTCTAATTGCAGGTGTATGTAACATTTGTACAATCCACATATGAAGATAAGGAAGAAAGAGATGTTTATTTGCTGTCCAAAAAGTTCTCTCACGTCACTTTTGGCCCAAGAGAAGATAGAGTCCAAGTCTCTCACGTTCTGGATTCAGATTCGGACTGCACAGACACACCTGACTCAAAACGCACACAAGTTTTTCATACGGACTCCGAATTGGGTGATTCTTTTTTTGTTCGAAACTAGATTTCGTGCACTTTCCAACCCAATTGGAATCACCTTCAAATTCGTCCGGAGCGTTGAGTTGTGGACGAAACAATATGATGCTGCAGCAGAATCCGAGTCAAACTACAAGTCCAAAGGTGTTACATCACCTCCACTTGGGCCCATTGGCCTTGTACGACCTAGATTTAGTTTTAGGCTGCCTTGGGACGTCCTCCCACCTCCTTGGCCGCCACCCCTTGCTCCTATATAAGTAGATCCATCTAGTAGCTTTTCCTAGGGATTTGTTTAGTTAAAAGTTAGCCATTGCAACTTCGTGTACTTCGTTTGTGTCCAACGACCAGACCAAGACCGCTTACGGATCCCCACCATTATCAATACCTCATATATATTTGCAATATTCAGATTGCTTTATCATATTCTTGCTCGTTCTTCGATTGCTTGCAGGAATAGACCTTCGTGGTCAGGCTGACCGTGCTTCCGGCATCGTCAGTAACCTCAGGAGATTGGTTTAGCGATTGCTAAGGCGCAACGTCGTGCACGTTTGTAGTCGGATCGTCAAAGTCGTCTCCACCAAATCGATAGTTATCATCTCATCGAAAGATCGGGACACCCTCGCCTCTATCAAATGCCAAATATAAACTTGCTGGAGATAAGGGTAGAAAACATGTTGTGTTTGCACCTGGAGATCTTGTTTGGTTACATTTGCGTAAGGATAGATTTCCTGATTTGCGCAAATCAAAGCTCATGCCACGGGCTGATGGTCCCTTTAAGGTGATAGAGGCAAAGGTGTCCCGTCTTTCGATGAGATGATGGATATCGCATTGGTGGCAGTCGACTTTGACGATCCGACTACAAACGTGCGAGGACGTCGCGCCTTAGCAATCGCTAAACCAACTCCGAGAGGTTATTGACCACGCCGGAGCACGATCAACCTGACCACGAGGGTCTGTTTCCTGCAAGCAAATGAAGAACAAGCAAGAAACTGAGATTGCAATCTGGATATTGCGAATATAAGATGAAAGCTTTATTGATCAAGGTGGGGTTCTGTGACGCCTTTGTCTGGTCGTTGAACACAAATGAAGTACGCGAAGTTGCAGCTATGGTGAACTTTAATCTAAACAAAACCCAAGCAAAAAGCTACTAGATGGATCTACTTATATAGGAGCAAGGGGTGGCAGCCAAGGAGGTGGGAGGACGTCCCAAGGCAGCCTAAAACTAACCCTAGGTCGTACAAGGCTCATGGGCCCAAGTGGAGATGATGCAACACCTTTGAGCTTGTAGTTTGACTCGGATTCTGCTGCAACGTCAGATTGTTTCATCCGTAATTCAACTCTCCGGACGAATTTGAAGGTGAATCCAACTGGGATGGAAAGAGCACGAAATCTAGTTTCCGACAAAAAAAGAATCACCCAATTCGGAGTCCGTATGAAAAAGTTGTTGGCGTTTTGAGTCAGGTATGTCTGTGCAGTCCGAATCTGAATCCAGAACGTGAGAGACTTGGACTCTATCTTCTCTTGGCCCAAAAGTGACGTGAGAGGACTTTTTGAACACAACCTAAACATCTCCTTTTCCCTTATCTTCATATGTGGATTGTACATATGTCCCATACACCTGCAATTAGACAAAACACAAAAGTGTGTGAAGTATTTTTGTTCTGGATAACATAAATAGATTATTGAATAGTTTGCATTAGAAATCACCTGACAAATATGCATGTATGCAATATTTTTGGTCGTATCCAGGGTAGTCATGTCCTCATCATCCTCCCCTTTTTGAAAACAAAGCCGTCCTCAGCATTGCTTAATCTGAAATGTGGCTAACAAAAGAGACAAGGTGTACATGTTGTATATGTATATGTCATCCATTTTAGCTTCCCTTGATTTTTGCACATATGTCACATGTATACATGAGTAACTTTCATTGTTCATAAAATCTAAAGCCAAAAAATTATCACAAGAAGTAGAAGGCATGAAAATATTGCAACTCAGTTTGCACATATAAGTGAAGCTCTTATTCACTTCAAAAGATTGGCAATGTTCATCATTAAACCATCCTAACTTCGATGAATAAACCTTACTTGCATCAAATTTACATGCTACAACATGCTTAAATAAGCAAACATGCAATAAGACATTGGACACAGAATCATCATCAAGATTAGAGGTCATATCAAAATGATTAAACATTGGTTCTTTTGCATCAACAGTTAATTCAATGGGTGCACGCAAAATTGTTGATATTTCAGTTGTTTGATCACATGACGCATTCATGACAGTAAAAAGAGTCTCTAAAATAGGTGGTGTGCTCAAATCAACAGGTAACTCAACACATGATGCATTCAAGTTAACTAGGCATGCTTCATTCTCATGTGAAGTTATATCATCAAGACCTTTACTATTACCTCGCAGAGATGTAGCTGATGTAGGTACGGACGTTGACAATGTACCATACTCTTGAGATGATATCGCGCTCACAATCCGAGGTGGGGCTGCTCTAATAGGTGCAATAGTGGAGTAACCAACCGGCGGTGGTGAGCATGAACTGGAATAGTAGTTGTTGTAGTCACCCAATGCATCCTCCTGTATTTGTCTCTCAAAGGTACAAGCACGGACACACATACCAGTAATGCAACGAGGAATATACTGAAATCTTGCCTGAATATCATGGTTCAAACCACCAAAAAATCTATTCATTGTATCATCCTCAGATTCTTCTATGTCACAATGATGCATATAAGATTTGAACTCTTGGTAGTAAGCATGAACAGTGTTACTGCCTTGTTTTAATTGCTCCAATTTGCGACGCAATTCACGACGATAGTAAGGAGGAAAAATTGTTGTCTCATTACAACTTTCAAAACTTTCCAAGTTGTGGGTTGGTTATCAACGTTTTTCTTACAATGTACACTCCACCAAATAGAAGCAAAACCAGTAAATGCTCTAATGGTAGCTCGTACTCTCCACTTGATAGAGGCAAAGGTGTCCCGTCTTTCGATGAGATGATGGATATCGCTTTGGTGGCAGTCGACTTTGACGATCCGACTACAAACGTGCGAGGACGTCGCGCCTTAGCAATCGCTAAACCAACTCCGAGAGGTTATTGACCACGCCGGAGCACGATCAACCTGACCATGAGGGTCTGTTTCCTGCGAGCAAACGAAGAACAAGCAAGAAACTGAGATTGCAATCTGGATATTGCGAATATAAGATGAAAGCTTTATTGATCAAGGTGGGGTTCTGTGACGCCTTTGTCTGGTCGTTGAACACAAACGAAGTACGCGAAGTTGCAGCTATGGCGAACTTTTAATCTAAACAAAACCCAAAGTCTAAACGGTGCCCTAAGGGCTGTATATATGGAGGAAGAGAGGGGGAATTTCGTGGCCCTTGGTGGAGGGGTCCGAAATCAACCCTATCTCTTGTTTCCCCACACATACGGACTCTAAAAATAGCCTATACTTATGTATTTCGAAATTACATGGGCCTGGCCCAATAAAAAGGTGATGCAGCACCTATAATAGACTCGGGACGAAATTTATGAAGTGGCATCTTGTATATTTCGTCCAAGGCTTCATGCACCCATTATGGTGGCTTCAAAGGCCTGAAATCATCACTTGTAACTCCGTTCTTGTTCCCCTTGCGCATGGCATCATCTCCATGCTTGTTCTTGCTCCAATGTTCATCCTTCTTCAAGCTAGGCCCTTCATTTGTAAGCAAAACAAATGTATCCAATTTAGGCAGCATCATATTCTCATGAACATTAGAATCATTACCAAGAAACGAAAGTACATGATATTTTAATTGGTGTGCGCGAGCTCTAGTAATTGGTCCCGTATATGTAGCAGTAGGGGCTGTGGGTGTAACAATGGTATTGATGTCCTCATCATCCTCCCCTTCTTGAAATGAAGTCGTCCTCAACGGAAACTCATCTTCCTCACCCAAATAAGGCTTCAAATCTGCAATGTTAAAAGTGGGACTAACCCCAAAATCTGCAGGCAGTTCAAGTTTATATGCATTATCATTTATTTTCTCTAACACCTTAAAGGGACCATCAGCACGTGGCATTAGCTTTGATTTGCGCAAATCAGGAAATCTATCCTTACGCAAATGTAACCAAACAAGATCTCCAGGTGCAAACACAACATGTTTTCTACCCTTATCTCCAGCAAGTTTATATTTAGCATTCATACGCTCAATGTTTTCCTTAGTTAACTCATGCATTTTTAAAATCAATTCAGCACGTTGTTTAGCATCAAAATTAACCTTCTCCGAAGATGGAAGAGGCAACAAATCAATAGGTGCACGAGGTAGGAAACCATACACAACTTCAAAAGGGCACATCTTAGTAGTAGAATGCAATGAACGATTATAAGCAAATTCAATATGAGGCAAGCATTCCACCCACATTTTCTTATTATTCTTCAAAACAGCCCTAAGCATAGTAGACAACGTTCTATTGACTACTTCAGTTTGTCCATCAGTTTGGGGGTGACAAGTAGTACTAAAAAGCAGTTTAGTCCCCAACTTAGCCCATAAACATCTCCAAAAGTGGCTAAGAAATTTAGTATCACGATCTGAAACAATAGTATTTGGCACACCATGCAAGCGAATAATTTCACGAAAGAACAAATCAGCAACATTAACAGCATCATCGCTTTTATGACATGGTATAAAGTGTGCCATTTTCGAGAATCTATCCACGACAACAAATATGCTATCCCTCCCCTTCTTTGTTCGAGGTAAACCTAAAACAAAGTCCATAGATATATCCTCCCAAGGAACACTAGGTACAGGCAAAGGCATATATAAACCATGAGGATTGAGTCGTGACTTAGCTTTTTGACATGTAGTGCATCGAGCAATAAAACGCTCAACATCCCGTATCATCTTTGGCCAAAAGAAATGTGTAGCAAGTACGTCCTCCGTCTTCTTCACGCCAAAGTGTCCCATTAATCCTCCTCCATGCGCCTCCTGCAACAACAAAAGACGAACGGAGCTAGCTGGAATGCATAGCTTGTTAGCACGAAACACAAATCCATCGTTAACGACAAACTTGTTCCACATTCTTCCTTCTTTACAATTCTGCATTACATCTTTAAAATCAGCATCATGCACATATTGATCTTTGATGGTCTCCAAACCAAATATTTTGAAGTCAAGTTGTGAAAGCATAGTATGGCGACGAGACAATGCATCAGCAATAACATTTTCTTTTCCCTTCTTGTGTTTAATGACATAAGGGAAAGTCTCAATGAATTCAACCCATTTAGCATGTCTACGATTCAGTTTAGCTTGACTTTTAATATGTTTCAAAGATTCATGATCAGAATGTATAACAAATTCTTTGGGCCATAAATAATGTTGCCATGTTTCTAAAGTCCGAACAAGAGCATATAATTCTTTATCATAAGTAGAATAATTCTGATAGAGGCGGGGTGTCCCGATCTTTCGATGAGATGATAACTATCGATTTGGTGGAGACGACTTTGACAATCCGACTACAAACGTGCACGACGTTGCGCCTTAGCAATCGCTAAACCAATCTCCTGAGGTTACTGACGATGCCGGAAGCACGGTCAGCCTGACCACGAAGGTCTATTCCTGCAAGCAATCAAAGAACGAGCAAGAATATGATAAAGCAATCTGAATATTGCAAATATATATGAGGTATTGATAATGGTGGGGATCCGGAAGCGGTCTTGGTCTGGTCGTTGGACACAAACGAAGTACACGAAGTTGCAATGGCTAACTTTTAACTAAACAAATCCCAAGGAAAAGCTACTAGATGGATCTACTTATATAGGAGCAAGGGGTGGCGGCCAAGGAGGTGGGAGGACGTCCCAAGGCAGCCTAAACCTAAATCTAGGTCGTACAAGGCCAATGGGCCCAAGTGGAGGTGATGCTTGTAGTTTGACTCGGATTCTGCTGCAGCATCAGATTGTTTCGTCCACAACTCAACGCTCCGGACGAATTTGAAGGTGATTCCAATTGGGTTGGAAAGTGCACGAAATCTAGTTTCCAACAAAAAAAGAATCACCCAATTCGGAGTCCGTATGAAAAACTTGTGTGCGTTTTGAGTCAGGTGTGTCTGTGCAGTCCGAATCTGAATCCAGAACGTGAGAGACTTGGACTCTATCTTCTCTTGGGCCAAAAGTGACGTGAGAGAACTTTTTGGACAGCAAATAAACATCTCTTTCTTCCTTATCTTCATATGTGGATTGTACAAATGTCCCATACACCTGCAATTAAACAAAACACAAAAGTGTGTGAAGTATTTTTGTTCTGGATAACATAAATAGATTATTGAATAGTTTGCACTAGAAATCACCTGACAAATATGCATATATGCAATATTTTTGGTCATATCCAAGGTAGTCATGTCCTCATCATCCTCCCCTTCTTGAAAATAAAGCCGTCCTCGGCGTGGACGGCGTTGCTTAATCTGAAATGTGGCTAACAAAAGAGACAAGGTGTACATGTTGTATATGTATATGTCATCCATTTTTACTTCCCTTGATTTTTGCATATATGACACATGAATAGATGAGTAACTTGCATAGTTCATAAAATCTAAAGCCAAAAAATTAGCACAAGAAGTAGAAGGCATGAAAATATTGCAACTCAGTTTGCACATATAAGTGAAGCTCTTATTCATTTCAAAAGATTGACAATGTTCATCATTAAACCATCCCAACATTGGTGAATAAACCTTACTTGCATCAAATTTACATGCTACAACATGCTTAAATAAGCAAACATGCAATAAGTCATTCAACACAGAATCATCACCAAGATTAGAGGTCATATCAAAATGATTAAACATTGGTTCTTTTGCATCAATAGTTAATTCAATGGGTGCACTCAACATTGTTGGTATTTCAGTTGTTTGATCACATGGCAAAGTCAAATTATCAACGTAGTCCTCTAAAATAGGTGGTGTGATCAAAGTAGTGGGTAGCTCATCAGATGGTGCATTCAAATTGACAAGGCATTCATCATTCTCATGTAGAGATGGAAGATCAGTACCTTTGTCATTACCTCTTATGATCAACTCAGATGATGTAGCCACTCTCGGGGGCGATGTGTCACACGGTGGAGGTGATGTAGTCCTGACAACAACGGATGTGGTTGTCATAGTATGCTTAGTAGTTGAAGGAACAATCATATCAACTCTTGGAATGTGCACCGTGCGCTTGTTCTCCTCGTGGCCAACACGTCGTTTTATTTCCTGTTCAGCTTTGCAAGCAAGATGAAACAAATGGTCCATAGGATAACACTCTTCATGAATTAGTATCTCTTGAATATCACGGTTTAATCCTCCCCAAAATCTATCCATAAAATCATCTTAACTTTCTTCTAAAGAGGAATGCAACAAGGTAGTTTGTAAATCATCATAATATTTTGTTACAGTTTCACTACCTTGTTTTAAGTGTTGCAACTTCTTAATCATGTCACGAGTATAATAAGCAGGGACGAAAGTATGTCGCATGGCAAGTTTCAAATCATCCCAAGTAGTAGGTATATAATCAGGGTGTAACCGACAATATTCACTCCACCAAACCAAAGCATAACCAGTGAAAGAACCAACCGCAACCTTAACCTTTTTATGTTCATTGAAATTATGGGAAGCAAATATATTTTTTATGTCGAACTCCCATTCAATATATAAAGCAGGTTTAAAACGGCCATTAAATGGTGGTATAGATACATTAACCTGATCACGTGCATTTGGATGTTTGTGCACCTCTCGTGACGGTTGTGGTATTTGCAAAGGTGGTGGCACGTCTCCCGTGATCGACAAAGCCCATGAATTGACTCTGGATCCTGTCATGATTAGTAGAACAAGAAACAAAATCTAAAAATAATGTTCCTATAACTACTAGGATGTGGTGGTAAAACGCTCACAGTAAAGCAAATATCAATGTCTTACAAGTTCTTACCATGCAGCAGGCGGTGATCGGCAACCAGCGATGTCAAGTAACTCCGAATATTGAGTAAAGCGATTGCCAGGGGAGCGTACGTATATACGGTGTAGAAATATGTGGAGCTGGGTTGGCTATATATGGTAGCAAAAGATTAGCAATAATCAATTCAAAGATGCAATGTTGAATAAACGCTCAACGACGGTACTGTGCTGGTCCTAGGCTAGACCGGACTAGAGACGCGAGCCTAGAACACTAATGAGGTCACGGCGTAGCACAACTAGCATCAATGAAGGATACTAAGTAGCTCTTGACAGCAAGATATAAGTGAAAATCACAACGGCAGTGAAGATAATGATGAAAAACAACTGCCAAGCAGGATATACAACAACTCTCTCTCCAACTTTCCTCTTGAAAAGTTTGAGACAATTTTCTGATAAATTCTTTCAAAGAATGCTACTAACTCAAGCTTTCCAATGTGATAGAGGCGGGGTGTCCCGATCTTTCGATGAGATGATAACTATCGATTTGGTGGAGACGACTTTGACGATCCGACTACAAACGTGCACGACGTTGCGCCTTAGCAATCGCTAAACCAATCTCCTGAGGTTACTGACGATGCTGGAAGCACGGTCAGCCTGACCACGAAGGTCTATTCCTGCAAGCAATCGAAGAACGAGCAAGAATATGATAAATCAATCTGAATATTGCAAATATATATGAGGTATTGATAATGGTGGGAATCCGTAAGCGGTCTTGGTCTGGTCGTTGGACACAAACGAAGTACACGAAGTTGCAATGGCTAACTTTTAACTAAACAAATCCCAAGGAAAAAGCTACTAGATGGATCTACTTATATAGGAGCAAGGGGTGGCGGCCAAGGAGGTGGGAGGACGTCCCAAGGCAGCCTAAAACTAACCCTAGGTCGTACAAGGCTCATGGGCCCAAGTGGAGGTGATGTAACACCTTTGGACTTGTAGTTTGACTCGGATTCTGCTGCAGCATCAGATTGTTTCGTCCACAACTCAACGCTCCGGACGAATTTGAAGGTGATTCCACATGGGTTGGAAAGTGCACGAAATCTAGTTTCCAACAAAAAAAGAATCACCCAATTCGGAGTCCGTATGAAAAAATTGTTTGCGTTTTGAGTCAGGTATGTCTGTGCAGTCCGAATCTGAATCCAGAACGTGAGAGACTTGGACTCTATCTTCTCTTGGGCCAAAAGTGACGTGAAACAACTTTTTGGACAGCAAATAAACATCTCTTTCTTCCTTATCTTCATATGTGGATTGTACAAATGTCCCATACACCTGCAATTAGACAAAACACAAAAGTGTGTGAAGTATTTTTGTTCTGGATAACATAAATAGATTATTGAATAGTTTGCACTAGAGATCACCTGACAAATATGCATATATGCAATATTTTTGGTCATATCCAAGGTAGTCATGTCCTCATCATCCTCCCCTTCTTGAAAATAAAGCCGTCCTCGGCGTTCCTTAATCTGAAATGTGGCTAACAAAAGAGACAAGGTGTACATGTTGTATATGTATATGTCATCCATTTTTACTTCCCTTGATTTTTGCATATATGACACATGAATAGATGAGTAACTTGCATAGTTCATAAAATCTAAAGCCAAAAAATTAGCACAAGAAGTAGAAGGCATGAAAATATTGCAACTCAGTTTGCACATATAAGTGAAGCTCTTATTCATTTCAAAAGATTGACAATGTTCATCATTAAACCATCCCAACATTGGTGAATAAACCTTACTTGCATCAAATTTACATGCTACAACATGCTTAAATAAGCAAACATGCAATAAGTCATTCAAC
Organism: Triticum aestivum; assembly: GCF_018294505.1. NCBI lineage: Eukaryota > Viridiplantae > Streptophyta > Magnoliopsida > Poales > Poaceae > Triticum > Triticum aestivum. The sequence continues at coordinate 338,054 of NW_025228077.1, forward strand.
ACAGAATCATCACCAAGATTAGAGGTCATATCAAAATGATTAAACATTGGTTCTTTTGCATCAATAGTTAATTCAATGGGTGCACTCAAAATTGTTGGTATTTCAGTTGTTTGATCACATGGCAAAGTCAAATTATCAATGTAGTCCACTAAAATAGGTGGTGTGATCAAAGTAGTGGGTAGCTCATCAGATGATGCATTCAAATTGACAAGGCATTCATCATTCTCATGTAGAGATGGAAGATCAGTACCTTTGTCATTACCTCTTATGATCAACTCAGATGATGTAGCCACTCTCGGGGGCGATGTGTCACATGGTGGAGGTGATGTAGTCCTGACAACAACGGATGTGGTTGTCATAGTATGCCTAGTAGTTGAAGGAACAATCATATCAACTCTTGGAATGTGCACCGTGCGCTTGTTCTCCTCGTGGCCAACACGTCGTTTTATTTCCTGTTCAGCTTTGCAAGCAAGATGAAACAAATGGTCCATAGGATAACACTCTTCATGAATTAGTATCTCTTGAATATCACGGTTTAATCCTCCCCAAAATCTATCCATAAAATCATCTTCACTTTCTTCTAAAGAGGAATGCAACAAGGTAGTTTGTAAATCATCATAATATTTGGTTACAGTTTCACTACCTTGTTTTAAGTGTTGCAACTTCTTGATCATGTCACGAGTATAATAAGCAGGGACGAAAGTATGTCGCATGGCAAGTTTCAAATCATCCCAAGTAGTAGGTATATAATCAGGGTGTAACCGACAATATTCACTCCACCAAACCAAAGCATAACCAGTGAAAGAACCAACCGCAACCTTAACCTTTTTATGTTCATTGAAATTATGGGAAGCAAATATATTTTTTATGTCGAACTCCCATTCAATATATAAAGCAGGTTTAAAACGGCCATTAAATGGTGGTATAGATACATTAACCTGATCATGTGCATTTGGATGTTTGTGCACCTCTCGTGACGGTTGTGGTATTTGCAAAGGTGGTGGCACGTCTCCCGCGATCGACAAAGCCCATGAATTGACTCTGGATCCTGTCATGATTAGTAGAACAAGAAACAAAACCCAAAAATAATGTTCCTATAACTACTAGGATGTGGTGGTAAAACGCTCACAGTAAAGCAAATATCAACGTCTTACAAGTTCTTACCATGCAGCAGGCGGTGATCGGCAACCAGCGGTGTCAAGTAACTCCGAATATTGAGTAAAGCGATTGCCAGGGGAGCGTACGTATACACGGTGTAGAAATATGTGGAGCTGGGTTGGCTATATATGGTAGCAAAAGATTAGCAATAATCAATTCAAAGATGCAATGTTGAATAAACGCTCAACGACGGTACTGTGCTGATCCTAGGCTAGACCGAACTAGAGACGCGAGCCTAGAACACTAATGAGGTCACGTCGTAGCACAACCAGCATCAATGAAGGATACAAAGTAGCTCTGGACAGCAAGATATAAGTGAAGATCACAACGGCAGTAAAGATAATGATGTGAAACAATAGCCAAGCTGTTTTACTGAACAGTGCACAAAACAGATTCCAATCCGAATTCAGGTACGAGATTGATTCTAGATAGATCCAATTTTTTTTCTTCTCTCTTTTTCTTTCTCACGCTTTTTTTTCTTTTTCTTCTCCCTCTTTTTCTTTTTTTTTCTTTCCTTTTTTCTCTCTTTTTTTTCTTTATCTTCTTTTTCTCCCTCTTTCGAAGACAAACTAGATAAGATGCAGATTCGATCAGGCGAAGATGTGAGTGACTCAACTATGATTATGACAATAAACAGTGCGTAGCACGTGGTGGAAATTGGTGGATTGGATGGTGGACAGCGGATGGGATAATGATGCAGCAGCTGCGTGACTAATGTGAACAGAACTCGAAACTCTAAAGGAACTAGACACTAAGACCAGCAACTCGACACGACGATGCAACCGATAATTCAACTATGCAAGCAATGAAAAGAAAATTGCAAAGGCTCAGACTGGCTTGGACCAAGGATGAATAGATCTAACTCTTTTTTGTGGCTTTTTCTTGGACAATAGGTAAGAAAATAAATCTAATCTAGGAAAACTGGAAATTCTCACCGAGCAACCTGAAAACTGATACCACTTGATAGAGGCGGGGTGTCCCGATCTTTCGATGAGATGATAACTATCGATTTGGTGGAGACGACTTTGACAATCCGACTACAAACGTGCACGACGTTGCGCCTTAGCAATCGCTAAACCAATCTCCTGAGGTTACTGACGATGCCGGAAGCACGGTCAGCCTGACCACGAAGGTCTATTCCTGCAAGCAATCAAAGAACGAGCAAGAATATGATAAAGCAATCTGAATATTGCAAATATATATGAGGTATTGATAATGGTGGGGATCCGTAAGCGGTCTTGGTCTGGTCGTTGGACACAAACGAAGTACACGAAGTTGCAATGGCTAACTTTTAACTAAACAAATCCCAAGGAAAAGCTACTAGATGGATCTACTTATATAGGAGCAAGGGGTGGCGGCCAAGGAGGTGGGAGGACGTCCCAAGGCAGCCTAAAACTAAATCTAGGTCGTACAAGGCCAATGGGCCCAAGTGGAGGTGATGTAACACCTTTGGACTTGTAGTTTGACTCGGATTCTGCTGCAGCATCAGATTGTTTCGTCCACAACTCCACGCTCCGGACGAATTTGAAGGTGATTCCAATTGGGTTGGAAAGTGCACGAAATCTAGTTTCCAACAAAAAAAGAATCACCCAATTCGGAGTCGGTATGAAAAACTTGTGTCCGTTTTGAGTCAGGTGTGTCTGTGCAGTCCGAATCTGAATCCAGAACGTGAGAGACTTGGACTCTATTTTCTCTTGGGCCAAAAGTGGCGTGAGAGAACTTTTTGGACAGCAAATAAACATCTCTTTCTTCCTTATCTTCATATGTGGATTGTACAAATGTCCCATACACCTGCAATTAGACAAAACACAAAAGTGTGTGAAGTATTTTTGTTCTGGATAACATAAATAGATTATTGAATAGTTTGCACTAGAAATCACCTGACAAATATGCATATATGCAATATTTTTGGTCATATCCAAGGTAGTCATGTCCTCATCATCCTTCCCTTCTTGAAAATAAAGCCGTCCTCGGCGTTGCTTAATCTGAAATGTGGCTAACAAAAGAGACAAGGTGTACATGTTGTATATGTATATGTCATCCATTTTTACTTCCCTTGATTTTTGCATATATGACACATGAATAGATGAGTAACTTGCATAGTTCATAAAATCTAAAGCCAAAAAATTAGCACAAGAAATAGAAGGCATGAAAATATTGCAACTCAGTTTGCACATATAAGTGAAGCTCTTATTCATTTCAAAAGATTGACAATGTTCATCATTAAACCATCCCAACATTGGTGAATAAACCTTACTTGCATCAAATTTACATGCTACAACATGCTTAAATAAGCAAACATGCAATAAGTCATTCAACACAGAATCATCACCAAGATTAGAGGTCATATGAAAATGATTAAACATTGGTTCTTTTGCATCAATAGTTAATTCAATGGGTGCACTCAAAATTGTTGGTATTTCAGTTGTTTGATCACACAGCAACTCGACACGACGATGCAACCGATAATTCAACTATGCAAGCAATGAAAAGAAAATTGCAAAGGCTCAGACTGGCTTGGACAAAGGATGAATAGATCTAACTCTTTTTTGTGGATTTTTCTTGGACAATAGGTAAGAAAATAAATCTAATCTAGGAAAACTGGAAATTCTCACCGAGCAACCTGAAAACTGATACCACTTGATAGAGGCGAGGGTGTCCCGATCTTTCGATGAGATGATAACTATCGATTTGGTGGAGACGACTTTGACGATCCGACTACAAACGTGCACGACGTTGCGCCTTAGCAATCGCTAAACCAACTCCGAGAGGTTATTGACCATGCTGGAGCACGATCAACCTGACCACGAAGGTCTATTCCTGCAAGCAATCGAAGAACGAGCAAGAATATGATAAAGCAATCTGAATATTGCGAATATATATGAAGTATTGATAATGGTGGGGATCCGGAAGCGGTCTTGGTCTGGTCGTTGGACACAAACGAAGTACACGAAGTTGCAATGGCTAACTTTTAACTAAACAAATCCCAAGGAAAAGCTACTAGATGGATCTACTTATATAGGAGCAAGGGGTGGCGGCCAAGGAGGTGGGAGGATGTCCCAAGGCAGCCTAAAACTAAATCTAGGTCGTACAAGGCCAATGGGCCCAAGTGGAGGTGATGTAACACCTTTGGACTTGTAGTTTGACTCGGATTCTACTGCAGCATCAGATTGTTTCGTCCACAACTCAACGCTCCGGACGAATTTGAAGGTGATTCCAATTGGGTTGGAAAGTGCACGAAATCTAGTTTCCAACAAAAAAAGAATCACCCAATTCGGAGTCCGTATGAAAAACTTGTGTGCGTTTTGAGTCAGGTATGTCTGTGCAGTCCGAATCTGAATCCAGAACGTGAGAGACTTGGACTCTATCTTCTCTTGGGCCAAAAGTGACGTGAGAGAACTTTTTGGACAGCAAATAAACATCTCTTTCTTCCTTATCTTCATATGTGGATTGTACAAATGTCCCATACACCTGCAATTAGACAAAACACAAAAGTGTGTGAAGTATTTTTGTTCTGGATAACATAAATAGATTATTGAATAGTTTGCACTAGAAATCACCTGACAAATATGCATATATGCAATATTTTTGGTCATATCCAAGGTAGTCATGTCCTCATCAAATTCAGACTAGGCCCACTCAATTTTTCAGAAAAGTATGCAACAGGTTTGCCATCTTGTAATAACACACCGCCTAATCCAATTCCACTAGCATCACATTCAAGCTCAAAAGTCTTATTAAAATCAGGAAGTTGGAGTAAAGGAGCATGTGTCAACTTATCTTTCAATACCGAGAAGGCTTCTTCCTGTGCGGTACCCCAAAGAAAAGGCACATCTTTCTTTGTAAGCTCATTGAGAGGTGCAGCAATGGTGCTGAAATCTCTCACAAAACGCCTATAGAATCCAGCAAGGCCAAGAAAACTCCTCACTTGTGTGACCGTTTTGGGTTGCGGCCAACTCTCAATAGCTTCAATCTTGGCTTTATCAACTTCAATTCCCTGTGGAGTAACAACATAGCCAAGAAAAGAGACTCGGATGGCTCGGAAGTTGGGGAGTCCTTCTCTGTCACGACTTGGAGTATCGCATGATCTGGAAATCGAGAACAATGCAACAATTACTGGACTCGGACTAGAACTGGTGGCGGAGATGAATCTGGTGGAACTCGGACTTGTGGCGGAGATGAATCTGGTGGAACACGGACAGGTGGCGGATATATGTTGCAGGTGAACTCGGATCGGCGTGATGGCGGCGGATATGTGGTGGCGTATATGGATTCGGATTGGCGGTGAATATGTGGTGGTGGTATATGGCAATAGCGAGGATGATGATGCGGTGGTGATATATGGCAGCGGCGACGTGACAACCTGTGAACAGAACTCGAAACTCTAAAACCAACAACTGGACACGACGATGCAACCGCAAATTCAACAAAGCAAATACAGAAAAGATTATGCAAGGCTCAGATTGGTTCGGATGGGATGAACTAACCCTAATTTTTTTTGGCTTTTTCGTGGACTATAGGTATGAAGAACAGAGTCGATCTAAACTACGAAAAACTGTAAAATCTCACCGAGCAACCTGGAAATCTGATACCACTTGATGAGGACATGACTACCTTGGATATGACCAAAAATATTGCATATATGCATATTTGTCAGGTGATTTCTAGTGCAAACTATTCAATAATCTATTTATGTTATCCAGAACAAAAATACTTCACACACTTTTGTGTTTTGTCTAATTGCAGGTGTATGGGACATTTGTACAATCCACATATGAAGATAAGGAAGAAAGATATGTTTATTTGCTGTCCAAAAAGTTCTCTCACGTCACTTTTGGCCCAAGAGAAGATAGAGTCCAAGTCTCTCACGTTCTGGATTCAGATTCGGACTGCACAGACATACCTGACTCAAAACGCACACAAGTTTTTCATACGGACTCCGAATTGGGTGATTCTTTTTTTGTTGGAAACTAGATTTCGTGCACTTTCCAACCCAATTGGAATCACCTTCAAATTCGTCCGGAGCGTTGAGTTGTGGACGAAACAATCTGATGCTGCAGCAGAATCCGAGTCAAACTACAAGTCCAAAGGTGTTACATCACCTCCACTTGGGCCCATTGGCCGTGTACGACCTAGATTTAGTTTTAGGCTGCCTTGGGACGTCCTCCCACCTCCTTGGCCGCCACCCCTTGCTCCTATATAAGTAGATCCATCTAGTAGCTTTTCCTTGGGATTTGTTTAGTTAAAAGTTAGCCATTGCAACTTCGTGTACTTCGTTTGTGTCCAACGACCAGACCAAGACCGCTTCCGGATCCCCACCATTATCAATACTTCATATATATTTGTAATATTTAGATTGCTTTATCATAATCTTGCTCGTTCTTCGATTGCTTGCAGGAATAGACCTTCGTGGTCAGGCTGACCGTGCTTCCAGCATCGTCAGTAACCTCAGGAGATTGGTTTAGCGATTGCTAAGGCGCAACGTCGTGCACGTTTGTTGTCGGATCGTCAAAGTCGTCTCCACCAAATCGATAGTTATCATCTCATCGAAAGATCGGGACCCTCGCCTCTATCAAGTGGTATCAGTTTTCAGGTTGCTCGGTGAGAATTTCCAGTTTTCCTAGATTAGATTTATTTTCTTACCTATTGTCCAAGAAAAAGCCACAAAAAAGAGTTAGATCTATTCATCCTTGGTCCAAGCCAGTCTGAGCCTTTGCAACTTTCTTTTCATTGCTTGCATAGTTGAATTATCGGTTGCATCGTCGTGTCGAGTTGCTGGTCTTAGTGTCTAGTTCGTTTAGAGTTTCGAGTTCTGTTCACATTAGTCACGCCACTGCTGCATCATTATCTCTTCCGCTGTCCACCACCCATCCATCAATTTCCACCACGTGCTACCCACCATTCATTGTCATAATAATAGTTGAGATCGTTCACATCTTCACTTGATCAAATCTGCATCTTATCTAGTTTATCTTGGAAAGAAGGAGAAAAAGAAGATAAAGAAAAAAAAAGAGAGAAAAAAGGAAAGAAAAAAAAGAAAAAGAGGGAGAAGAAAAAGAAAAAAAAAGCGTGAGAAAAAAAAAGAGAGAAGAAAAAAAATTGGATCTATCTAGAATCAATCTCGTACCTGAATTCGGATTGGAATCTGTTTTGCGCACTGTTCAGTAAAACAGGTGTATCTTCCTCATACGAAGTCCGTTTTGGCTCCGTGAGTACTCAAATTGAAGCTAGCGATGAGCCGCATCTAAATAGTTGCAGAAGCTTGTTCAATATTTGACACCTCAAAATCGGCTTCTAAATAGGTCTTTTTGCCCTCCGAAGTTCATGAACACAGGTTGTTCCAATTTTTCAGGCCAGTTTTAGAATTCTTTGACTCCTCATATCAACTCGGAATTGAGTGATTCTTTTTGCATTGGAAAGCTTGAGTTAGTAGCATTCTTTGAAAGAATTTATCATAAAATTGACTCAAACTTTTCAAGAGGAAAGTTGGAGAGAGAGTTGTTGTATATCCTGCTTGGCAGTTGTTTTTCATCATTATCTTCACTGCCGTTGTGATCTTCACTTATATCTTGCTGTCAAGAGCTACTTAGTATCATTCATTGATGCTAGTTGTGCTACGCCCTGACCTCATTAGTGTTCTAGGCTCGCGTCTCTAGTACGGTCTAGCCTAGGACCAGCACAGTACCGTCGTTGAGCGTTTATTCAACATTGCATCTTTGAATTGATTATTGCTAATCTTTTGCTACCATATATAGCCAACCCAGCTCCACATATTTCTACACCGTGTATATGTACGTTCCCCTGGCAATCGTTTTACACAATCTTTGGAGTTATTTGACACCGCTGGTTGCCTGTCACCACCTGCCACATGGTAAGAACTTGTAAGATATTGATATTTGCTTTACTGTGAGCACTTTACAACCACATCCTAGTAGTTCATAGGAACATTATTCTCAAATTTTGGTTCTTGTTTCTACTAATCATGACAGGTTCCAGAGATAGAAGTTCTTGGATGATGGACACATCTTCACCATCACGAGAGTTGGGACAACACACACAAGCATATGGTCAGGTTATCTCTTTACCATCATTTGAGGGTAGATTTAATCCTGCTATTTATCTAGCTTGGGAGCTTGAAGTAGAACAAGTTTTTAGTCACCATGATTTTTCTGAACTTGAGAGAGTACGAGCTACCATTAGAGCATTTACTGGTTTTGCTTCTGTTTGGTGGAGTGTACATTGTAAGAAAAACATTGATAACCAACCCACAACTTGGAAAGTTTTGAAAGCTGTAATGAGACAACAATTTTTTCCTCCTTACTATCGTCGTGAATTGCATCGCAAATTGGAGCAATTAAAACAAGGCAGTAACACTGTTCATGCTTACTACCAAGAGTTCAAATCTTATATGCATCATTGTGACATAGAAGAATCTAAGGATGATACAATGAATAGATTTTTTGGTGGTTTGAACCATGATATTCAGGCAAGATTTCAGTATATTCCTCGTTGCATTACTGGTATGTATGTCCGTGCTTGTACCTTTGAGAGACAAATACAGGAGGATGCATTGGGTGACTACAACAACTACTATTCCAGTTCATGCTCACCACCGCCGGTTGGTTATTCCACTATTGCACCTACTAGAGCAGCCCCACCTTGGATTTTGAGCGCGATATCATCTCAAGAGTATGGTACATTGTCAACGTCCGTACCTACATCAGCTACATCTCTGCGAGGTAACAGTAAAGGTCTTGATGATATAACTTCACATGAGAATGAAGCATGCCTAGTTAACTTGAATGCATCATGTGTTGAGTTACCTGTTGATTTGAGCACACCACCTATTTTAGAGACTCTTGTTACTGTCATGAATGCGTCATGTGATCAAACAACTGAAATATCAACAATTTTGAGTGCACCCATTGCATTAACTGTTGATGCAAAAGAACCAATGTTTAATCATTTTGATATGACCTCTAAACTTGATGATGATTCTGTGTCCAATGACTTATGGCATGTTTGCTTATTTAAGCATGTTGTAGCATGTAAATTTGATGCAAGTAAGGTTTATTCATCGAAGTTAGGATGGTTTAATAATGAACATTGCCAATCTTTTGAAGTGAATAAGAGCTTCACTTATATGTGCAAACTGAGTTGCAATATTTTCATGCCTTCTACTTCCTGTGCTAATTTTTTGGCTTTAGATTTTATGAACTATGCAAGTTACTCATCTATTCATGTGTCATATATGCAAAAATCAAGGGAAGTAAAAATGGATGACATATACATATACAACATGTACACCTTGTCTCTTTTGTTAGCCACATTTCAGATTAAGCAACGCCGAGGACGGCTTTATTTTCAAGAAGGGGAGGATGATGAGGACATGACTACCTTGGATATGACCAAAAATATTTCATATATGCATATTTGTCAGGTGATTTCTAGTGCAAACTATTCAATAATCTATTTATGTTATCCAGAACAAAAATACTTCACACACTTTTGTGTTTTGTCTAATTGCAGGTGTATGGGACATTTGTACAATCCACATATGAAGATAAGGAAGAAAGAGATGTTTATTTGCTGTCCAAAAAGTTCTCTCACGTCACTTTTGGCCCAAGAGAAGATAGAGTCCAAGTCTCTCACGTTCTGGATTCAGATTCGGACTGCACAGACACACCTGACTCAAAACGCACACAAGTTTTTCATACGGACTCCGAATTGGATGATTCTTTTTTTGTTGGAAACTAGATTTCGTGCACTTTCCAACCCAATTGGAATCACCTTCAAATTCGTCCGGAGCGTTGAGTTGTGGACGAAACAATCTGATGCTGCAGCAGAATCCGAGTCAAACTACAAGTCCAAAGGTGTTACATCACCTCCACTTGGGCCCATTGGCCTTGTACGACCTAGATTTAGTTTTAGGCTGCCTTGGGACGTCCTCCCACCTCCTTGGCCTCCATCCCTTGCTCCTATATAAGTAGATCCATCTAGTAGCTTTTCCTTGGGATTTGTTTAGTTAAAAGTTAGCCATTGCAACTTCGTGTACTTCGTTTGTGTCCAACGACCAGACCAAGACCGCTTCCGGATCCCCACCATTATCAATACCTCATATATATTTGCAATATTCAGATTGCTTTATCATATTCTTGCTCGTTCTTTGATTGCTTGCAGGAATAGACCTTCGTGGTCAGGCTGACCGTGCTTCCGGCATCGTCAGTAACCTCAGGAGATTGGTTTAGCGATTGCTAAGGCGCAACGTCGTGCACGTTTGTAGTCGGATTGTCAAAGTCGTCTCCACCAAATCGATAGTTATCATCTCATCGAAAGATCGGGACACCCCGCCTCTATCAGAATTATTCTACTTATGATAAAGAATTATATGCTCTTGTTCGGACTTTAGAAACATGGCAACATTATTTATGGCCCAAAGAATTTGTTATACATTCTGATCATGAATCTTTGAAACATATTAAAAGTCAAGCTAAACTGAATCGTAGACATGCTAAATGGGTTGAATTCATTGAGACTTTCCCTTATGTCATTAAACACAAGAAGGGAAAAGAAAATGTTATTGCTGATGCATTGTCTCGTCGCCATACTATGCTTTCACAACTTGACTTCAAAATATTTGGTTTGGAGACCATCAAAGATCAATATGTGCATGATGCTGATTTTAAAGATGTAATGCAGAATTGTAAAGAAGGAAGAATGTGGAACAAGTTTGTCGTTAACGATGGATTTGTGTTTCGTGCTAACAAGCTATGCATTCCAGCTAGCTCCGTTCGTCTTTTGTTGTTGCAGGAGGTGCATGGAGGAGGATTAATGGGACACTTTGGCGTGAAGAAGACGGAGGACGTACTTGCTACACATTTCTTTTGGCCAAAGATGAGACGGGATGTTGAGCGTTTTATTGCTCGCTGCACTACATGTCAAAAAGCTAAGTCACGACTCAATCCTCATGGTTTATATATGCCTTTGCCTGTACCTAGTGTTCCTTGGGAGGATATATCTATGGACTTTGTTTTAGGTTTACCTCGAACAAAGAAGGGGAGGGATAGCATATTTGTTGTCGTGGATAGATTCTCGAAAATGGCACACTTTATACCATGTCATAAAAGCCATGATGCTGTTAATGTTGCTGATTTGTTCTTTCGTGAAATTATTCGCTTGCATGGTGTGCCAAATACTATTGTTTCAGATCGTGATACTAAATTTCTTAGCCACTTTTGGAGATGTTTATGGGCTAAGTTGGGGACTAAACTGCTTTTTAGTACTACTTGTCACCCCCAAACTGATGGACAAACTGAAGTAGTCAATAGAACGTTGTCTACTATGCTTAGGGCTGTTTTGAAGAATAATAAGAAAATGTGGGAGGAATGCTTGCCTCATATTGAATTTGCTTATAATCGTTCATTGCATTCTACTACTAAGATGCGCCCTTTTGAAGTTGTGTATGGTTTCCTACCTCATGCACCTATTGATTTGTTGCCTCTTCCATCTTCGGAGAAGGTTAATTTTGATGCTAAACAACGTGCTGAATTGATTTTAAAAATGCATGAGTTAACTAAGGAAAACATTGAGCGCATGAATGCTAAATATAAACTTGCTGGAGATAAGGGTAGAAAACATGTTGTGTTTGCACCTGGAGATCTTGTTTGGTTACATTTGCGTAAGGATAGATTTCCTGATTTGCGCAAATCAAAGTTAATGCCACGTGCTGATGGTCCCTTTAAGGTGTTAGAGAAAATAAATGATAATGCATATAAACTTGAGCTGCCTGCAGATTTTGGGGTTAGTCCCACTTTTAACATTGCAGATTTGAAGCCTTATTTGGGTGAGGAAGATGAACTTCCGTCGAGGACGACTTCATTTCAAGAAGGGGAGGATGATGATGACATCAATACAATTGTTACACCCACAGCCCCTGCTGCTATACATACTGGACCAATTACTAGAGCTCGTGCACGCCAACTAAATTACCAGGTACTTTCGTTTCTTGGTAATGATTCTAATGTTCATGAGAATATGATGCTGCCTAAATTGGATACATTTGTTTTGCTTACAAATGAAGGGCCTAGCTTGGAGAAGGATGAACATTGGAGCAAGAACAAGCATGGAGATGATGGCATGCGCAAGGGGAACAAGCACGGAGTTACAAGTGATGATTTCAGGACTTTGAAGCCACCATAATGGGTGCATGAAGCCTTGGACGAAATATACAAGATGCCACTTCATAAATTTCGTCCCGAGGCTATTTTAGGTGCTGCGTCACCTTATTATTGGGCCAGGCCCATGTAATTTCGAACTACATAAGTATAGGCTATTTTTAGAGTCCGTATGTGTGGGGAAACAAGAGATAGGGTTGATTTCGGACCCCTCCACCAAGGGCCACGAAATTCCCCCCTCTTCCTCCATATATACAGCCCTTAGGGCATCGTTTAGACTTTGGGTTTTGTTTAGATTAAAAGTTCGCCATAGCTGCAACTTCGCGTACTTCGTTTGTGTTCAACGACCAGACAAAGGCGTCACAGAACCCCACCTTGATCAATAAAGCTTTCATCTTATATTCGCAACATCCAGATTGCAATCTTAGTTTCTTGCTTGTTCTTCGTTTGCTCGCAGGAAACAGACCCTCGTGGTCAGGTTGATCGTGCTCCGGCGTGGTCAATAACCTCTCGGAGTTGGTTTAGCGATTGCTAAGGCGCGACGTCCTCGCACGTTCGTAGTCGGATCGTCAAAGTCGACTTCCACCAAAGCGATATCCATCATCTCATCGAAAGATCAGGACCCTCGCCTCTATCAAGAGGTAATGACAAAGGTACTGATCTTCCATCTCTACATGAGAATGATGAATGCCTTGTCAATTTGAATGCACCATCTGATGAGCTACCCACTACTTTGATCACACCACCTATTTTAGAGGACTACGTTGATAATTTGACTTTGCCATGTGATCAAACAACTGAAATACCAACAATTTTGAGTGCACCCATTGAATTAACTATTGATGCAAAAGAACCAATGTTTAATCATTTTGATATGACCTCTAATCTTGGTGATGATTCTGTGTTGAATGACTTATTGCATGTTTGCTTATTTAAGCATGTTGTAGCATGTAAATTTGATGCAAGTAAGGTTTATTCACCAATGTTGGGATGGTTTAATGATGAACATTGTCAATCTTTTGAAATGAATAAGAGCTTCACTTATATGTGCAAACTGAGTTGCAATATTTTCATGCCTTCTACTTCCTGTGCTAATTTTTTGGCTTTAGATTTTATGAACTATGCAAGTTACTCATCTATTCATGTGTCATATATGCAAAAATCAAGGGAAGTAAAAATGGATGACATATACATATACAACATGTACACCTTGTCTCTTTTGTTAGCCACATTTCAGATTAAGCAACGCCGAGGACGGCTTTATTTTCAAGAAGGGGAGGATGATGAGGACATGACTACCTTGGATATGACCAAAAATATTGCATATATGCATATTTGTCAGGTGATTTCTAGTGCAAACTATTCAATAATCTATTTATGTTATCCAGAACAAAAATACTTCACACACTTTTGTGTTTTGTCTAATTGCAGGTGTATGGGACATTTGTACAATCCACATATGAAGATAAGGAAGAAATATATGTTTATTTGCTGTCCAAAAAGTTCTCTCACGTCACTTTTGGCCCAAGAGAAGATAGAGTCCAAGTCTCTCACGTTCTGGATTCAGATTCGGACTGCACAGACATACCTGACTCAAAACGCACACAAGTTTTTCATACGGACTCCGAATTGGGTGATTCTTTTTTTGTTGGAAACTAGATTTCGTGCACTTTCCAACCCAATTGGAATCACCTTCAAATTCGTCCGGAGCGTTGAGTTGTGGACGAAACAATCTGATGCTGCAGCAGAATCCGAGTCAAACTACAAGTCCAAAGGTGTTACATCACCTCCACTTGGGCCCATTGGCCGTGTACGACCTAGATTTAGTTTTAGGCTGCCTTGGGACGTCCTCTCACCTCCTTGGCCGCCACCCCTTGCTCCTATATAAGTAGATCCATCTAGTAGCTTTTCCTTGGGATTTGTTTAGTTAAAAGTTAGCCATTGCAACTTGGTGTACTTCGTTTGTGTCCAACGACCAGACCAAGACCGCTTCCGGATCCCCACCATTATCAATACTTCATATATATTTGTAATATTTAGATTGCTTTATCATATTCTTGCTCGTTCTTCGATTGCTTGCAGGAATAGACCTTCGTGGTCAGGCTGACCATGCTTCCAGCATCGTCAGTAACCTCAGGAGATTGGTTTAGCGATTGCTAAGGCGCAACGTCGTGCACGTTTGTTGTCGGATCGTCAAAGTCGTCTCCACCAAATCGATAGTTATCATCTCATCGAAAGATCGGGACCCTCGCCTCTATCACCACTTGATAGAGGCAAAGGTGTCCCGTCTTTCGATGAGATGATGGATATCGCTTTGGTGGCAGTCGACTATGACGATCCGACTACGAACGTGCGAGGACGTCGCGCCTTAGCAATCGCTAAACCAACTCCGAGAGGTTATTGACCACGCCGGAGAATGATCAACCTGACCACGAGGGTCTGTTTCCTGCGAGCAAACGAAGAACAAGCAAGAAACTGAGATTGCAATCTGGATATTGCGAATATAAGATGAAAGCTTTATTGATCAAGGTGGGGTTCTGTGACGCCTTTGTCTGGTCGTTGAACACAAACGAAGTACGCGAAGTTGCAGCTATGGCGAACTTTTAATCTAAACAAAACCCAAAGTCTAAACGGTGCCCTAAGGGCTGTATATATGAAGGAAGAGAGGGGGAATTTCATGGCCCTTGGTGGAGGGGTCCGAAATCAACCCTATATCTTGTTTCCCCACACATACGGACTCTAAAAATAGCCTATACTTATGTATTTCGAAATTACATGGGCCTGGCCCAATAAAAAGGTGACGCAGCACCTATAATAGCCTCGGGACGAAATTTATGAAGTGGCATCTTGTATATTTCGTCCAAGGCTTCATGCACCCATTATGGTGGCTTCAAAGTCCTGAAATCATCACTTGTAACTCCGTTCTTGTTCCCCTTGCGCATGGCATCATCTCCATGCTTGTTCTTGCTCCAATGTTCATCCTTCTCCAAGCTAGGTGATAGAGGCGAGGGTCCCGATCTTTCGATGAGATGATGGATATCGCTTTCGTGGAAGTCGACTTTGACGATCCGACTACGAACATGCGAGGACGTCGCGCCTTAGCAATCGCTAAACCAACTCCGAGAGGTTATTGACCACGCCGGAGCACGATCAACCTGACCACGAGGGTCTGTTTCCTGCGAGCAAACGAAGAACAAGCAAGAAACTAAGATTGCAATCTGGATATTGCGAATATAAGATGAAAGCTTTATTGATCAAGGTGGGGTTCTGTGACGCCTTTGTCTGGTCGTTGAACACAAACGAAGTACGCGAAGTTGCAGCTATGGCGAACTTTTAATCTAAACAAAACCCAAAGTCTAAACGATGCCCTAAGGGCTGTATATATGGAGGAAGAGGGGGAGAATTTCGTGGCCCTTGGTGGAGGGGTCCGAAATCAACCCTATCTCTTGTTTCCCCACACATACGGACTCTAAAAATAGCCTATACTTATGTATTTCGAAGTTACATGGGCCTGGCCCAATAATAAGGTGACGCAGCACCTAAAATAGCCTCGGGACGAAATTTATGAAGTGGCGTCTTGTATATTTCGTCCAAGGCTTCATGCACCCATTATGGTGGCTTTAAAGTCCTGAAATCATCACTTGTAACTCCGTTCTTGTTTCCCTTGCGCATGCCATCATCTCCATGCTTGTTCTTGCTCCAATGTTCATCCTTCTCCAAGCTAGGCCCTTCATTTGTAAGCAAAACAAATGTATCCAATTTAGGCAGCATCATATTCTCATGAACATTAGAATCATTACCAAGAAACGAAAGTACCTGGTAATTTAGTTGGCGTGCACGAGCTCTAGTAATTGGTCCAGTATGTATAGCAGCAGGGGCTGTGGGTGTAACAATTGTATTGATGTCCTCATCATCCTCCCCTTCTTGAAATGAAGTCGTCCTCGACGGAAGTTCATCTTCCTCACCCAAATAAGGCTTCAAATCTGCAATGTTAAAAGTGGGACTAACCCCAAAATCTGCAGGCAGCTCAAGTTTATATGCATTATCATTTATTTTCTCTAACACCTTAAAGGGACCATCAACACGTGGCATTAACTTTGATTTGCGCAAATTAGGAAATCTATCCTTACGCAAATGTAACCAAACAAGATCTCCAGGTGCAAACACAACATGTTTTCTACCCTTATCTCCAGCAAGTTTATATTTAGCATTCATGCGCTCAATGTTTTCCATAGTTAACTCATGCATTTTTAAAATCAATTCAGCACGTTGTTTAGCATCAAAATTAACCTTCTCCGAAGATGGAAGAGGCAACAAATCAATAGGTGCACGAGGTAGGAAACCATACACAACTTCAAAAGGGCACATCTTAGTAGTAGAATGCAATGAACGATTATAAGCAAATTCAATATGAGGCAAGCATTCCTCCCACATTTTCTTATTATCATTCAAAACAGCCCTAAGCATAGTAGACAACGTTCTATTGACTACTTCAGTTTGTCCATCAGTTTGGGGGTGACAAGTAGTACTAAAAAGCAGTTTAGTCCCCAACTTAGCCCATAAACATCTCCAAAAGTGGCTAAGAAATTTAGTATCACGATCTGAAACAATAGTATTTGGCACACCATGCAAGCGAATAATTTCACGAAAGAACAAATCAGCAACATTAACAGCATCATCGCTTTTATGACATGGTATAAAGTGTGCCATTTTCGAGAATCTATCCACGACAACAAATATGCTATCCCTCCCCTTCTTTGTTCGAGGTAAACCTAAAACAAAGTCCATAGATATATCCTCCCAAGGAACACTAGGTACAGGCAAAGGCATATATAAACCATGAGGATTGAGTCGTGACTTAGCTTTTTGACATGTAGTGCATCGAGCAATAAAACGCTCAACATCCCGTCTCATCTTTGGCCAAAAGAAATGTGTAGCAAGTACGTCCTCCGTCTTCTTCACGCCAAAGTGTCCCATTAATCCTCCTCCATGCTCCTCCTGCAACAACAAAAGACGAACGGAGCTAGCTGGAATGCATAGCTTGTTAGCACGAAACACAAATCCATCGTTAACGACAAACTTGTTCCACATTCTTCCTTCTTTACAATTCTGCATTACATCTTTAAAATCAGCATCATGCACATATTGATCTTTGATGGTCTCCAAACCAAATATTTTGAAGTCAAGTTGTGAAAGCATAGTATAGCGACGAGACAATGCATCAGCAATAACATTTTCTTTTCCCTTCTTGTGTTTAATGACATAAGGGAAAGTCTCAATGAATTCAACCCATTTAGCATGTCTACGATTCAGTTTAGCTTGACTTTTAATATGTTTCAAATATTCATGATCAGAATGTATAACAAATTCTTTGGGCCATAAATAATGTTGCCATGTTTCTAAAGTCCGAACAAGAGCATATAATTCTTTATCATAAGTAGAATAATTCAGACTAGGCCCACTCAATTTTTCAGAAAAGTATGCAACAAGTTTGCCATCTTGTAATAACACACCTCCTAATCCAATTCCACTAGCATCACATTCAAGCTCAAAAGTCTTATTAAAATCAGGAAGTTGGAGTAAAGGAGCATGTGTCAACTTATCTTTCAATACCGTGAAGGCTTCTTCCTGTGCGGTACCCCAAACAAAAGGCACATCCTTCTTTGTAAGCTCGTTGAGAGGTGCAGCAATGGTGCTGAAATCTCTCACAAAACGCCTATAGAATCCAGCGAGGCCAAGAAAACTCCTCACTTGTGTGACCGTTTTGGGCTGTGGCCAACTCTCAATAGCTTCAATCTTGGCTTTGTCAACTTCAATTCCCTGTGGAGTAACAACATAGCCAAGAAAAGATACTCGGTCGGTGCAAAAGGTGCACTTCCCAAGGTTACCAAACAAACGTGCATCACGTAGAGCAATAAAAACAGCACGTAAATGTTCCAAATGTTCTTCCAAAGATCTGCTATAAATCAATATGTCATCAAAGTAAACTACCACAAATCGTCCAATGAAAGCACGTAAAACTTCGTTCATTAATGTCATGAAAGTACTAGGTGCATTAGTTAACCCAAAAGGCATGACTAACCACTCATATAATCCAAACTTAGTTTTAAATGCTGTTTTCCATTCATCTCCCAATTTCATACGAATTTGATGGTAGCCACTACGCAAATCAACTTTGGAGAATATTGTAGAGCCACTCAATTCATCAAGCATATCATCTAGCCTAGGAATAGGATGACGATAACGAATAGTAATATTATTAATGCCTCTACAATCAACACACATACGTGATGTACCATCCTTTTTTGGCACTAGAATAATAGGAACAGCACAAGGACTAAGGGATTCGCGTATATAACCTTTGTCGAGAAGCTCTTGTACTTGACGCATAATCTCCTTCGTCTCCTCTGGATTGGTACGGTATGGTGCACGGTTTGGCAGTGAAGCACCGGGAATTAAGTCAATCTGATGCTCAATCACTCGAATAGGCGGTAATCCCGGTGGCACGTCTTGTGGAAAAACGTCAGCCTGCAAAATGTTAGTGACAGCAGGAGGCAAAGAGGAAGGCACGTCCTCGAATGAAAATAATGCCTCTTTGCACACAAAAGCATAGCAAACAGATTTGCTGAAATCTAGCTCATCAATATCAGATTTGGTGGCAAATAAACATGCACTTTTCAATTTAATTTCAGAAGCAACACTAGATGGTTTATTATTAGGCTTCATTTGTTGCTCAAATTCTTTTGCCACAATCTGATTTTCACTCTTATTCGTCTCCTGTTTTGCTTTATTAGCTCTATTAATATCATCTTTCAAAATGGAATCAGGAGTCATAGGAAGCAAAGTAATATTTTTATCCTTATGAACAAGAGTATAGTGATTGTTTCTACCATGGTGTACAGAATTTTTATCAAATTGCCATGGTCTACCAAGTAATAAGGAACATGCTTGCATAGGTACCACATCACAATCAACATAATCAGCATATGTAGATATACTAAAATGCACACGAACAGTACATGTTACCTTAACCTTGCCGCTGTTGTTGAACCATTGGATGTAGTAAGGATGTGGATGTGGTCTTGTGGTGAGAGAAAGCTTCTCGACCATCTCCATGCTAGCCAAGTTGTTGCAGCTCCCTCCGTCTATGATGACGCGCACAGAACGTTCCTTCACAACTCCCTTGGTATGGAACAAATTGTGCCTCTGATTTTGCTCAGCTTGTGTGACCTGCACACTCAAAACACGTTGAGCAACTAAACATTCATACCTGTCAGCGTCTTCAGGAGCCATGTATTGCGTCTCATGATCAGAATCATCTCCACCATGTTCTTCACGTGTAATAAGAGCCAAAGTCTCCTCATCATAGTCACTAGCGGACTCATAGCAACCTGGAAATCTGATACCACTTGATAGAGGCAAAGGTGTCCCGTCTTTCGATGAGATGGTGGATTTCGCTTTGGTGGAAGTCGACTTTGACGATCCGACTACGAACGTGCGAGGACGTCGCGCCTTAGCAATCGCTAAACCAACTCCGAGAGGTTATTGACCACGCCGGAGCACGATCAACCTGACCACGAGGGTCTGTTTCCTGCGAGCAAACGAAGAACAAGCAAGAAACTAAGATTGCAATCTGGATATTGCGAATATAAGATGAAAGCTTTATTGATCAAGGTGGGGTTCTGTGACGCCTTTGTCTGGTCGTTGAACACAAACGAAGTACGCGAAGTTGCAGCTATGGCGAACTTTTAATCTAAACAAAACCCAAAGTCTAAACGATGCCCTAAGGGCTGTATATATGGATGAAGAGGGGGAGAATTTCGTGGCCCTTGGTGGAGGGGTCCGAAATCAACCCTATCTCTTGTTTCCCCACACATACGGACTCTAAAAATAGCCTATACTTATGTATTTCGAAATTACATGGGCCTGGCCCAATAATAAGGTGACGCAGCACCTAAAATAGCCTCGGGACGAAATTTATGAAGTGGCGTCTTGTATATTTCGTCCAAGGCTTCATGCACCCATTATTGTGGCTTCAAAGTCCTGAAATCATCACTTGTAACTCCGTTCTTGTTTCCCTTGCGCATGCCATCATCTCCATGCTTGTTCTTGCTCCAATGTTCATCCTTCTCCAAGCTAGGCCCTTCATTTGTAAGCAAAACAAATGTATCCAATTTAGGCAGCATCATATTCTCATGAACATTACCAAGAAACGAAAGTACCTGGTAATTTAGTTGGCGTGCACGAGCTCTAGTAATTGGTCCAGTATGTATAGCAGCAGGGGCTGTGGGTGTAACAATTGTATTGATGTCCTCATCATCCTCCCCTTCTTGAAATGAAGTCGTCCTCGACGGAAGTTCATCTTCCTCACCCAAATAAGGCTTCAAATCTGCAATGTTAAAAGTGGGACTAACCCCAAAATCTGCAGGCAGCTCAAGTTTATATGCATTATCATTTATTTTCTCTAACACCTTAAAGGGACCATCAGCACGTGGCATTAACTTTGATTTGCGCAAATCAGGAAATCTATCCTTACGCAAATGTAACCAAACAAGATCTCCAGGTGCAAACACAACATGTTTTCTACCCTTATCTCCAGCAAGTTTATATTTAGCATTCATACGCTCAATGTTTTCCTTAGTTAACTCATGCATTTTTAAAATCAATTCAGCACGTTGTTTAGCATCAAAATTAACCTTCTCCGAAGATGGAAGAGGCAACAAATCAATAGGTGCACGAGGTAGGAAACCATACACAACTTCAAAAGGGCACATCTTAGTAGTAGAATGTAATGAACGATTATAAGCAAATTCAATATGAGGCAAGCATTCCTCCCACATTTTCTTATGATTCTTCAAAACAGCCCTAAGCATAGTAGACAACGTTCTATTGACTACTTCAGTTTGTCCATCAGTTTGGGGGTGGCAAGTAGTACTAAAAAGCAGTTTAGTCCCCAACTTAGCCCATAAACATCTCCAAAAGTGGCTAAGAAATTTAGTATCACGATCTGAAACAATAGTATTTGGCACACCATGCAAGCGAATAATTTCACGAAAGAACAAATCAGCAACATTAACAGCATCATCGCTTTTATGACATGGTATAAAGTGTGCCATTTTCGAGAATCTATCCACGACAACAAATATGCTATCCCTCCCCTTCTTTGTTCGAGGTAAACCTAAAACAAAGTCCATAGATATATCCTCCCAAGGAACACTAGGTACAGGCAAAGGCATATATAAACCATGAGGATTGAGTCGTGACTTAGCTTTTTGACATGTAGTGCAGCGAGCAATAAAACACTCAACATCCCGTCTCATCTTTGGCCAAAAGAAATGTGTAGCAAGTACGTCCTCCGTCTTCTTCACGCCAAAGTGTCCCATTAATCCTCCTCCATGCGCCTCCTGCAACAACAAAAGACGAACGGAGCTAGCTGGAATGCATAGCTTGTTAGCACGAAACACAAATCCATCATTAACAACAAACTTGTTCCACATTCTTCCTTCTTTACAATTCTGCATTACATCTTTAAAATCAGCATCATGTACATATTGATCTTTGATGGTCTCCAAACCAAATATTTTGAAGTCAAGTTGTGAAAGCATAGTATAGCGACGAGACAATGCATCAGCAATAACATTTTCTTTTCCCTTCTTGTGTTTAATGACATAAGGGAAAGTCTCAATGAATTCAACCCATTTAGCATGTCTACGATTCAGTTTAGCTTGACTTTTAATATGTTTCAAAGATTCATGATCAGAATGTATAACAAATTCTTTGGGCCATAAATAATGTTGCCATGTTTCTAAAGTCCGAACAAGAGCATATAATTCTTTATCATAAGTAGAATAACTCAGACTAGGCCCACTCAATTTTTCAGAAAAGTATGCAACAGGTTTGCCATCTTGTAATAACACACCTCCTAATCCAATTCCACTAGCATCACATTCAAGCTCAAAAGTCTTATTAAAATCAGGAAGTTGGAGTAAAGGAGCATGTGTCAACTTATCTTTCAATACCGTGAAGGCTTCTTCCTGTGCGGTACCCCAAACAAAAGCCACATCCTTCTTTGTAAGCTCGTTGAGAGGTGCAGCAATGGTGCTGAAATCTCTCACAAAACGCCTATAGAATCCAGCGAGGCCAAGAAAACTCCTCACTTGTGTGACCGTTTTGGGCTGCGGCCAACTCTCAATAGCTTCAATCTTGGCTTTGTCAACTTCAATTCCCTGTGGAGTAACAACATAGCCAAGAAAAGATACTCGGTCGGTGCAAAAGGTGCACTTCCCAAGGTTACCAAACAAACGTGCATCACGTAGAGCAATAAAAACAGCACGTAAATGTTTCCAAATGTTCTTCCAAAGATCTGCTATAAATCAGTATGTCATCAAAGTAAACTACCACAAATCGTCCAATGAAAGCACGTAAAACTTCGTTCATTAATCTCATGAAAGTACTAGGTGCATTAGTTAACCCAAAAGGCATGACTAACCACTCATATAATCCAAACTTAGTTTTAAATGCTGTTTTCCATTCATCTCCCAATTTCATACGAATTTGATGGTAGCCACTACGCAAATCAACTTTGGAGAATATTGTAGAGCCACTCAATTCATCAAGCATATCATCTAGCCTAGGAATAGGATGACGATAACGAATAGTAATATTATTAATGCCTCTACAATCAACACACATACGTGATGTACCATCCTTTTTCGGCACTAGAATAATAGGAACAGCACAGGGACTAAGGGATTCGCGTATATAACCTTTGTCGAGAAGCTCTTGTACTTGGCGCATAATCTCCTTCGTCTCCTCTGGATTGGTACGGTATGGTGCACGGTTTGGCAGTGAAGCACCGGGAATTAAGTCAATCTGATGCTCAATCCCTCGAATAGGCGGTAATCCCGGTGGCACGTCTTGTGGAAAGACGTCAGCGAACTCCTGCAAAATGTTAGTGACAGTAGGAGGCAAAGAGGAAGGCACGTCCTCGAATGAAAATAATGCCTCTTTGCACACAAAAGCATAGCAAACAGATTTGCTGAAATCTAGCTCATCAATATCAGATTTGGTGGCAAATAAACATGCACTTTTCAATTTAATTTCAGAAGCAACACTAGATGGTTTACTATTAGACTTCATTTGTTGCTCAAATTCTTTTGCCACAATCTGATTTTCACTCTTATTCGTCTCCTGTTTTGCTTTATTAGCTCTATTAATATCATCTTTCAAAATGGAATCAGG
>NW_025228077.1:367472-385313 GCF_018294505.1 Triticum aestivum
AATTTTTTTTTTTTTTGACTGCCCGGACCCAAAAACTGGAAACGGGTCAAAAAAAACTTCCTATAATGGCACCTGTCTCAAAACACTCAGAAACACCTAAAAATAGGATAGCCAGAATTTTTTTTCGAAAAATGCGTTTTCGAAAAATTTTGGGCCTAAACGGAGCGTGGCTACCCGACTCTTTTTTTTTTTCCGAAACCTACTCCGGCAAGGAAACACGAATCGGAATCTAGATTGATCCCGAAAACAAACCTAATAAGCAAGGAACTCGGATTGGTGGTGGATATATGGTGGTGGTATATGGCAGCGGATTGGTGGTGGTATATGGATACGGATTCGGAGCGGTGGTGGTAGATGGCAGGGGCGATGATGATGGTGCGGCGACGGCGTGACAACTTGTGAACAGAACTCGAAACTCTAAAAGACTAGACGCTAAGACCAGCAACTGAACACGACGATGCAACAGCAAATTCAACAAAGCAAATACAGAAAAGATTATGCAAGGCTCAGATTGGTTCGGATGGGATGAACTAACCCTAATTTTTTTTGGCTTTTTCGTGGACTATAGGTATGAAGAACAGACTCGATCTAAACTACGAAAAACTGTAAAATCTCACCGAGCAACCTGGAAATCTGATACCACTTGATAGAGGCGAGGGTCCCGATCTTTCGATGAGATGATGGATATCGCTTTCGTGGAAGTCGACTTTGACGATCCGACTACGAACATGCGAGGACGTCGCGCCTTAGCAATCGCTAAACCAACTCCGAGAGGTTATTGACCACGCCGGAGCACGATCAACCTGACCACGAGGGTCTGTTTCCTGCGAGCAAACGAAGAACAAGCAAGAAACTAAGATTGCAATCTGGATATTGCGAATATAAGATGAAAGCTTTATTGATCAAGGTGGGGTTCTGTGACGCCTTTGTCTGGTCGTTGAACACAAACGAAGTACGCGAAGTTGCAGCTATGGCGAACTTTTAATCTAAACAAAACCCAAAGTCTAAACGATGCCCTAAGGGCTGTATATATGGAGGAAGAGGGGGGAATTTCGTGGCCCTTGGTGGAGGGGTCCGAAATCAACCCTATCTCTTGTTTCCCCACACATACGGACTATAAAAATAGCCTATACTTATGTATTTCGAAATTACATGGGCCTGGCCCAATAATAAGGTGACGCAGCACCTAAAATAGCCTCGGGACGAAATTTATGAAGTGGCATCTTGTATATTTCGTCCAAGGCTTCATGCACCCATTATGGTGGCTTCAAAGTCCTGAAATCATCACTTGTAACTCCGTTCTTGTTCCCCTTGCGCATGCCATCATCTCCATGCTTGTTCTTGCTCCAATGTTCATCCTTCTCCAAGCTAGGCCCTTCATTTGTAAGCAAAACAAATGTATCCAATTTAGGCAGCATCATATTCTCATGAACATTAGAATCATTACCAAGAAACGAAAGTACCTGGTAATTTAGTTGGCGTGCGCGAGCTCTAGTAATTGGTCCAGTATGTATAGCAGCAGGGCCTGTGGGTGTAACAATGGTATTGATGTCCTCATAAAATTTGAAGGTGATTCCAATTGGGTTGGAAAGTGCACGAAATCTAGTTTCCAACAAAAAAAGAATCACCCAATTCGGAGTCCGTATGAAAAACTTGTGTGCGTTTTGAGTCAGGTATGTCTGTGCAGTCCGAATCTGAATCCAGAACGTGAGAGACTTGGACTCTATCTTCTCTTGGGCCAAAAGTGACGTGAGAGAACTTTTTGGACAGCAAATAAACATCTCTTTCTTCCTTATCTTCATATGTGGATTGTACAAATGTCCCATACACCTGCAATTAGACAAAACACAAAAGTGTGTGAAGTATTTTTGTTCTGGATAACATAAATAGATTATTGAATAGTTTGCACTAGAAATCACCTGACAAATATGCATATATGCAATATTTTTGGTCATATCCAAGGTAGTCATGTCCTCATCAGTACGGTATGGTGCACGGTTTGGCAGTGAAGCACCGGGAATTAAGTCAATCTGATGCTCAATCCCTCGAATAGGCGGTAATCCCGGTGGCACGTCTTGTGGAAAGACGTCAGCGAACTCCTGCAAAATGTTAGTGACAGCAGGAGGCAAAGAGGAAGGCACGTCCTCGAATGAAAATAATGCCTCTTTGCACACAAAAGCATAGCAAACAGATTTGCTGAAATCTAGTTCATCAATATCAGATTTGGTGGCAAATAAACATGCACTTTTCAATTTAATTTCAGAAGCAACACTAGATGGTTTACTATTAGACTTCATTTGTTGCTCAAATTCTTTTGCCACAATCTGATTTTCACTCTTATTCGTCTCCTGTTTTGCTTTATTAGCTCTATTAATATCATCTTTCAAAATGGAATCAGGAGTCATAGGAAGCAAAGTAATATTTTTATCCTTATGAACAAGAGTATAGTGATTGTTTCTACCATGGTGTACAGAATTTTTATCAAATTGCCATGGTCTACCAAGTAATAAGGAACATGCTTGCATAGGTACCACATCACAATCAACATAATCAGCATATGTAGATATACTAAAATGCACACGAACAGTACATGTTACCTTAACCTTGCCGCTGTTGTTGAACCATTGGATGTAGTAAGGATGTGGATGTGGTCTTGTGGTGAGAGAAAGCTTCTCGACCATCTCCATGCTAGCCAAGTTGTTGCAGCTCCCTCCGTCTATGATGACGCGCACAGAACGTTCCTTCACAACTCCCTTGGTATGGAACAAATTGTGCCTCTGATTTTGCTCAGCTTGTGTGACCTGCACACTCAAAACACGTTGAGCAACTAAACATTCATACCTGTCAGCGTCTTCAGGAGCCATGTATTGCGTCTCATGATCAGAATCATCTCCACCATGTTCTTCACGTGTAATAAGAGCCAAAGTCTCCTCATCATAGTCACTAGCGGACTCATAGCAACCTGGAAATCTGATACCACTTGATAGAGGCAAAGGTGTCCCGTCTTTCGATGAGATGGTGGATTTCGCTTTGGTGGAAGTCGACTTTGACGATCCGACTACGAACGTGCGAGGACGTCGCGCCTTAGCAATCGCTAAACCAACTCCGAGAGGTTATTGACCACGCCGGAGCACGATCAACCTGACCACGAGGGTCTGTTTCCTGCGAGCAAACGAAGAACAAGCAAGAAACTAAGATTGCAATCTGGATATTGCGAATATAAGATGAAAGCTTTATTGATCAAGGTGGGGTTCTGTGACGCCTTTGTCTGGTCGTTGAACACAAACGAAGTACGCGAAGTTGCAGCTATGGCGAACTTTTAATCTAAACAAAACCCAAAGTCTAAACGATGCCCTAAGGGGTGTATATATGGAGGAAGAGGGGGGGAATTTCGTGGCCCTTGGTGGAGGGGTCCGAAATCAACCCTATCTCTTGTTTCCCCACACATACGGACTCTAAAAATAGCCTATACTTATGTATTTCGAAATTACATGGGCCTGGCCCAATAATAAGGTGACGCAGCACCTAAAATAGCCTCGGGACGAAATTTATGAAGTGGCATCTTGTATATTTCGTCCAAGGCTTCATGCACCCATTATGGTGGCTTCAAAGTCCTGAAATCATCACTTGTAACTCCGTTCTTGTTCCCCTTGCGCATGCCATCATCTCCATGCTTGTTCTTGCTCCAATGTTCATCCTTCTCCAAGCTAGGCCCTTCATTTGTAAGCAAAACAAATGTATCCAATTTAGGCAGCATCATATTCTCATGAATATTAGAATCATTACCAAGAAACGAAAGTACCTGGTAATTTAGTTGGCGTGCACGAGCTCTAGTAATTGGTCCAGTATGTATAGCAGCAGGGGCTGTGGGTGTAACAATTGTATTGATGTCCTCATCACTAGGCCCTTCATTTGTAAGCAAAACAAATGTATCCAATTTAGGCAGCATCATATTCTCATGAACATTAGAATCATTACCAAGAAACGAAAGTACCTGATAATTTAATTGGCGTGCGCGAGCTCTAGTAATTGGTCCCGTATATGTGGCTGTAGGGGTTGTGGGTGTAACAATGGTATTGATGTCCTCATCATTATAGCATGCCATCCGGTGAAAACAAGGAGAATAAGGCATATAGCCGCTGGATTTTCTTCTATTTACGGCCAAATGAGATTGCCTGGATCATAGAGCATCTGCAGAAAGGTACATTTGTCCCTTCCAGGGGGGCTAATGTCTATAAGCAACATAATCTCTCGAATTTCCTTCAAAAGGAAGTGCCAATGGGTTAAGAAACTTGTCTAAAAAAAACGACGAATGATGTTCTTTGACTTTTGGGGCCAAAAAGTCCCACTTAAGGCCGTATTCGAGGGCACTCCAGGCCTCCTGGCGCAAGTGGGGATTATTTTCTGGATTCACGTGCTCGCCGCGAGCTGTTTGAGTACTTGTGGGTCCGACACGGACACCGAATGACAAAATTATGACCGTTTTAGTGAACATCTCTCCGTTCTATGGTAGTACTTGAATGTACTTCATTTTCTCGTGCGCTTTTTGCCTGATTGCCCCCAAATTTCTTGTCCTCTATAGAGGAGATATCGTTTCCACATATATATTGACCGATGCCAGGTATGCCCTTTTGTTCTTGGCTTTCACGCGCGTGAGTTACAGCATGCCATCCGGCGAAAACAAGGAGAATAAGGCATATAGCCGCTGGATTTTCTTCAATTTACGGCCAAATGAGATTGCCCGGATCATAGAGCATCTGCAGAAAGGTACGTTTGTCCCTACCAGTGGGGCTAATGTCTATAAGCAACATAATCTCTCGAATTTCCTTCAAAAGGAAGTGCCAATGGGTTCAAAAACTTGTCTGAAAAACAGCGACGAATGATGTTCTTTGACTTTCAGGGCCAAAAAGTCCCGCTTAAGGCCGTATTCGAGGGCACTCCAGGCCTCCTGGCGCAAGCGGGGAGTATTTTCTGGATTCACGCGCTCGCCGCAGCTGTTTGAGTACTTGTGGGTCCGACACGGACTCCGAATGACAAAATTATGACCGTTTTAGTGAACATCTCTCCATTCTATGGCAGTACTTGAAAGTACTTCATTTTCTCATGCGCTTTTTGCCTGATTGCCCCAAAATTTCTTGTCCTTTATAGAGGAGATATCGTTTCCACATATATACTGACCGATGCCAGGAATGCCCTTTTGTTCTTGGCTTTCACGCGCGTGAGTTACAGCATGCCATCCGGCGAAAACAAGGAGAATCAGGCATATAGCCGCTGGATTTTCTACAATTTACGGCCAAATGCGATTGCCCGGATCATAGAGCATCTGCAGAAAGGTACATTTGTCCCTACCAGGGGGCTAATGTCTATAAGCAACATAATCTCTCGAATTTCCTTCAAAAGGAAGTGCCAATGGGTTCAGAAACTTGTTTGAAAAACAACGACGAATGATGTTCTTTGACTTTCAGGGCCAAAAAGTCCTGCTTAAGGCCGTATTTCAGGGCACTCCGGGCCTCCTGGCGCAAGCGGGAAGTATTTTCTGGATCGCACGCTCGCCGCGAGCAGTTTGAGTACTTGTGGGTCCGACACAGACTCTGAATGACAAAATTATGACCGTTTTAGTGAACATCTCTCCATTCTATGGCAGTCCTTGAAAATACTTCATTTTCTTGTGCGCTTTTTGCCTGATTGCCCCAAAATTTCTTGTCCTCTATAGAGGAGATATCGTTTCCACATATATATTGACCAATGCAAGGAATGCCCTTTTGTTCTTGGCTTTCACGCGCATGAGTTACAGCATGCCATCCGGCGAAAACAAGGAGAATAAGGCATATAGCCGCTGGATTTTCTTCAATTTACGGCCAAATGCGATTGCCCGGATCATAGAGCATCTGCAGAAAGGTACGTTTGTCCTTACTAGGGGGCTAATGTCTATAAGCAACATAATCTCTCGAATTTCCTTCAAAAGGAAGTGCCAATGGGTTCAGAAACTTGTCTGAAAAACAGCGACGAATGATGTTCTTTGACTTTCAGGGCCAAAAAGTCCTGCTTAAGGCCGTATTTCAGGGCACTCCGGGCCTCCTAGCACAAGCGGGGAGTATTTTCTGGATTCGCGCACTCGCGCGAGCAATTTGAGTACTTGTGGGTCCGACACGGACTCCGAATGACAAAATTATGACCGTTTTAGTGAACATCTCTCCATTCTATGGCAGTCCTTGAAAGTCCTTCATTTTCTTGTGCGCTTTTTGCCTGATTGCCCCAAAATTTCTTGTCCTCTATAGAGGAGATATCGTTTCCACATATATATTGACCAATGCCAGGAATGCCCTTTTGTTCTTGGCTTTCACGCGCATGAGTTACAGCATGCCATCCGGCGAAAACAAGGAGAATAAGGCATATAGCCGCTGGATTTTCTTCAATTTACGGCCAAATGAGATTGCCCGGATCATAGAGCATCTGCAGAAAGGTACGTTTGTCCCTACCAGTGGGGCTAATGTCTATAAGCAACATAATCTCTCGAATTTCCTTCCAAAGGAAGTGCCAATGGGTTCAGAAACTTGTCTGAAAAACAGCAACGAATGATGTTCTTTGACTTTCAGGGCCACAAGTCCTGCTTAACGCCGTATTTGAGGGCACTCCAGGCCTCCTAGCGCAAGCGGGAAGTATTTTCTAGATTCGCGCGCTCGGCGCGAGCTGTTTGAGTACTTGTGGGTCTGACACGGAATCCGAATGACAAAATTATGACCGTTTTAGTGAACGTCTCTCCATTCTATGGCAGTACTTGAAAGTACTTCATTTTCTCATGCGCTTTTTGCCCGATTGCCCCAAAATTTCTTGTCCTCTATAGAGGAGATATCGTTTCCACATATATATTGACCGATGCCAGGAATGCCCTTTTGTTCTTGGCTTTCACGCGTGATGAGGACATGACTACCTTGGATATGACCAAAAATATTGCATATATGCATATTTGTCAGGTGATTTCTAGTGCAAACTATTCAATAATCTATTTATGTTATCCAGAACAAAAATACTTCACACACTTTTGTGTTTTGTCTAATTGCAGGTGTATGGGACATTTGTACAATCCACATATGAAGATAAGGAAGAAAGAGATGTTTATTTGCTGTCCAAAAAGTTCTCTCACGTCACTTTTTGCCCAAGAGAAGATAGAGTCCAAGTCTCTCACGTTCTGGATTCAGATTCGGACTGCACAGACATACCTGACTCAAAACGCATACAAGTTTTTCATACGTTCTGGGTGATTCTTTTTTTGTTGGAAACTAGATTTCGTGCACTTTCCAACCCAATTGGAATCACCTTCAAATTCGTCCGGAGCGTTGAGTTGTGGACGAAACAATCTGATGCTGCAGCAGAATCCGAGTCAAACTACAAGTCCAAAGGTGTTACATCACCTCCACTTGGGCCCTTTGGCCTTGTACGACCTAGATTTAGTTTTAGGCTGCCTTGGGACGTCCTCCCACCTCCTTGGCCGCCACCCCTTGCTCCTATATAAGTAGATCCATCTAGTAGCTTTTCCTGGGGATTTGTTTAGTTAAAAGTTAGCCATTGCAACTTCGTGTACTTCGTTTGTGTCCAACGACCAGACCAAGACCGCTTCCGGATCCCCACCATTATCAATACCTCATATATATTTGCAATATTCAGATTGCTTTATCATATTCTTGCTCGTTCTTCGATTGCTTGCAGGAATAGACCTTCGTGGTCAGGCTGACAGTGCTTCCGGCATCGTCAGTAACCTCAGGAGATTGGTTTAGCAATTGCTAAGGCGCAACGTCGTGCACGTTTGTAGCCGGATCGTCAAAGTCGTCTCCACCAAATCGATAGTTATCATCTCATCGAAAGATCGGGACACCCTCGCCTCTATCAAGTGGTATCAGTTTTCAGGTTGCTCGGTGAGAATTTCCAGTTTTCCTAGATTAGATTTATTTTCTTACCTATTGTCCAAGAAAAAGCCACAAAAAAAGAGTTAGATCTATTCATCCTTGGTACAAGCCAGTCTGAGCCTTTGCAATTTTCTTTTCATTGCTTGCATAGTTGAATTATCGGTTGCATCGTCGTGTCGAGTTGCTGGTCTTAGTGTCTAGTTCCTTTAGAGTTTCGAGTTCTGTTCACATTAGTCACGCAGCCGCTGCATCATTATCCCATCCGCTGTGCACCATCCCATCGACCAATTTCCACCATGTGTTACGCACTGTTTATTGTCATAATCATAGTTGAGGTCACTCACATCTTCGCCTGATCGAATCTGCATCTTATCTAGTTTGTCTTGGAAAGAGGGAGAAAAAGAAGATAAAAAAAAGAGAGAGAAAAAAGGAAAGAAAAAAAAGAAAAAGAGGTAGAAGAAAAAGAAAAAAAAGGCGTGAAAAAAAAGAGAGAAGAAAAAAAATTGGATCTATCTAGAATCAATCTCGTACCTGAATTCGGATTGGAATCTGTTTTGCGCACTGTTCAGTAAAACAGGGGTATCTTCCTCATACGAAGTCAGTTTTGGCTCCGTGAGTACTCAAATTGAAGATAGCGACGAGCCGCATCTAAATAGTTGCAGAAGCTAGTTCAATATTTGACACCTCAAAATCGGCTTCTAAATAGGTCTTTTTGCCCTCCGAAGTTCGTGAACACAACTTGTTCCAATTTTTCAGGCCAGTTTTAGAATTCTTTGACTCCTCATATCAACTCGGAATTGAGTGATTCTTTTTTCATTGGAAAGCTTGAGTTAGTAGCATTCTTTGAAAGAATTTATCAGAAAATTGTCTCAAACTTTTCAAGAGGAAAGTTGGAGAGAGAGTTGTTTTATATCCTGCTTGGCAGTTGTTTTTCATCATTATCTTCACTGCCGTTGTGATCTTCACTTATATCTTGCTGTCAAGAGCTACTTAGTATCCTTCATTGATGCTAGTTGTGCTATGTCATCACCTCATTAGTGTTCTAGGCTCGCGTCTCTAGTCCGGTCTAGCCTAGGACCAGCACAGTATCGTCGTTGAGCGTTTATTCAACATTGCATCTTTCAATTGATTATTGCTAATCTTTTGCTACCATATATAGCCAACCCAGCTCCACATATTTCTACACCGTGTATACGTATGCTCCCCTGGCAATCACTTTACTCAATATTCGGAGTTACTTGACACTGCTGGTCGCCGATCACCGCCTGCTGCATGGTAAGAACTTGTAAGACATTGATATTTGCTTTACTGTGAGCGTTTTACCACCACATCCTAGTAGTTATAGGAACATTATTTTTGGGTTTTGTTTCTTGTTCTACTAATCATGACAGGATCCAGAGTCAATTCATGGGCTTTGTCGATCGCGGGAGACGTGCCACCACCTTTGCAAATACCACAACCGTCACGAGAGGTGCACAAACATCCAAATGCACATGATCAGGTTAATGTATCTATACCACCATTTAATGGCTGTTTTAAACCTGCTTTATATATTGAATGGGAGTTCGACATAAAAAATATATTTGCTTCCCATAATTTCAATGAACATAAAAAGGTTAAGGTTGCGGTTGGTTCTTTCACTGGTTATGCTTTGGTTTGGTGGAGTGAATATTGTCGGTTACACCCTGATTATATACCTACTACTTGGGATGATTTGAAACTTGCCACGCGACATACTTTCGTCCCTGCTTATTATACTCGTGACATGATTAAGAAGTTGCAACACTTAAAACAAGGTAGTGAAACTGTAACAAAATATTATGATGATTTACAAACTACCTTGTTGCATTCCTCTTTAGAAGAAAGTGAAGATGATTTTATGGATAGATTTTGGGGAGGATTAAACCGTGATATTCAAGAGATACTAATTCATGAAGAGTGTTATCCTATGGACCATTTGTTTCATCTTGCTTGCAAAGCTGAACAGGAAATAAAACGACGTGTTGGCCACGAGGAGAACAAGCGCACGGTGCACATTCCAAGAGTTGATATGATTGTTCCTTCAACTACTAGGCATACTATGACAACCACATCCGTTGTTGTCAGGACTACATCACCTCCACCATGTGACACATCGCCCCCGAGAGTGGCTATATTGATAGAGACGAGGGTCCCGATCTTTCGATGAGATGGTAACTATCGATTTGGTGGAGACGACTTTGACGATCCGACTACAAACGTGCACGACGTTGCGCCTTAGCAATCGCTAAACCAATCTCCAGAGGTTATTGACCACGCCGGTGCACGATCAACCTGACCACGAAGGTCTATTCCTGCAAGCAATCGAAGAACGAGCAAGAATATGATAAAAGCAATCTGAATATTGCAAATATGTATGAAGTATTGATAAAGGTGGGGATCCGAAAGCGGTCTTGGTCTGGTCGTTGGACACAAACGAAGTACACGAAGTTGCGTTGGCTAACTTTTAACTAAACAAATCCCAAGGAAAAGCTACTAGATGGATCTACTTATATAGGAGCAAGGGGTGGAGGCCAAGGAGGTGGGAGGACGTCCCAAGGCAGCCTAAAACTAAATCTAGGTCGTACAAGGCCAATGGGCCCAAGTGGAGGTGATGTAACACCTTTGGACTTGTAGTTTGACTCGGATTCTGCTGCAGCATCTGATTGTTTCGTCCACAACTCAACGCTCCGGACGAATTTGAAGGTGATTCCAATTGGGTTGGAAAGTGCACGAAATCTAGTTTCCAACAAAAAAAGAATCACCCAATTCGGAGTCCGTATGAAAAACTTGTGTGCGTTTTGAGTCAGGTGTGTCTGTGCAGTCCGAATCTGAATCCAGAACGTGAGAGACTTGGACTCTATCTTCTCTTGGGCCAAAAGTGACGTGAGAGAACTTTTTGGACAGCAAATAAACATCTCTTTCTTCCTTATCTTCATATGTGGATTGTACAAATGTCCCATACACCTGCAATTAGACAAAACACAAAAGTGTGTGAAGTATTTTTGTTCTGGATAACATAAATAGATTATTGAATAGTTTGCACTAGAAATCACCTGACAAATATGCATATATGCAATATTTTTTGTCATATCCAAGGTAGTCATGTCCTCATCATTTGCAAGCAAGATGAAACAAATGGTCCATAGGATAACACTCTTCATGAATTAGTATCTCTTGAATATCACGGTTTAATCCTCCCCAAAATCTATCCATAAAATCATCTTCACTTTCTTCTAAAGAGGAATGCAACAAGGTAGTTTGTAAATCATCATAATATTTTGTTACAGTTTCACTACCTTGTTTTAAGTGTTGCAACTTCTTAATCATGTCACGAGTATAATAAGCAGGGACGAAAGTATGTCGCATGGCAAGGTTCAAATCATCCCAAGTAGTAGGTATATAATCAGGGTGTAACCGACAATATTCACTCCACCAAACCAAAGCATAACCAGTGAAAGAACCAACCGCAACCTTAACCTTTTTATGTTCATCGAAATTATGGGAAGCAAATATATTTTTTATGTCGAACTCCCATTCAATATATAAAGCAGGTTTAAAACGGCCATTAAATGGTGGTATAGATACATTAACCTGATCATGTGCATTTGGATGTTTGTGCACCTCTCGTGACGGTTGTGGTATTTGCAAAGGTGGTGGCACGTCTCCCGCGATCGACAAAGCCCATGAATTGACTCTGGATCCTGTCATGATTAGTAGAACAAGAAACAAAACCCAAAAATAATGTTCGTATAACTACTAGGATGTGGTGGTAAAACGCTCACAGTAAAGCAAATATCAATGTCTTACAAGTTCTTACCATGCAGCAGGCGGTGATCGGCAACCAGCGGTGTCAAGTAACTTCGAATATTGAGTAAAGCGATTGCCAGGGGAGCGTACGTATACACGGTGTAGAAATATGTGGAGCTGGGTTGGCTATATGATAGAGGCAGAGGTGTCCCGTCTTTCGATGAGATGATGGATTTCGCTTTGGTGGAAGTCGACTTTGACGATCCGACTACGAACGTGCGAGGATGTCGCGCCTTAGCAATCGCTAAACCAACTCCGAGAGGTTATTGACCACGCCGGAGCACGATCAACCTGACCACGAGGGTCTGTTTCCTGCGAGCAAACGAAGAACAAGCAAGAAACTGAGATTGCAATCTGGATATTGCGAATATAAGATGAAAGCTTTATTGATCAAGGTGGGGTTCTGTGACGCCTTTGTCTGGTCGTTGAACACAAACGAAGTACGCGAAGTTGCAGCTATGGCGAACTTTTAATCTAAACAAAACCCAAAGTCTAAACGATGCCCTAAGGGCTGTATATATGGAGGAAGAGGGGGGAATTTCGTGGCCCTTGGTGGAGGGGTCCGAAATCAACCCTATCTCTTGTTTCCCCACACATACGGACTCTAAAAATAGCCTACACTTATGTATTTCGAAATTACATGGGCCTGGCCCAATAATAAGGTGACGCAGCACCTAAAATAGCCTCGGGACGAAATTTATGAAGTGGCATCTTGTATATTTCGTCCAAGGCTTCATGCACCCATTATGGTGGCTTCAAAGTCCTGAAATCATCACTTGTAACTCCGTTCTTGTTTCCCTTGCGCATGCCATCATCTCCATGCTTGTTCTTGCTCCAATGTTCATCCTTCTCCAAGCTAGGCCCTTCATTTGTAAGCAAAACAAATGTATCCAATTTAGGCAGCATCATATTCTCATGAACATTAGAATCATTACCAAGAAACGAAAGTACCTGGTAATTTAGTTGGCGTGCACGAGCTCTAGTAATTGGTCCAGTATGTATAGCAGCAGGGGCTGTGGGTGTAACAATTGTATTGATGTCCTCATCACATTGTCAATCTTTTGAAATGAATAAGAGCTTCACTTATATGTGCAAACTGAGTTGCAATATTTTCATGCCTTCTACTTCTTGTGCTAATTTTTTGGCTTTAGATTTTATGAGCTATGCAAGTTACTCATCTATTCATGTGTCATATATGCAAAAATCAAGGGAAGTAAAAATGGATGACATATACATATACAACATGTACACCTTGTCTCTTTTGTTAGCCACATTTCAGATTAAGCAACGCCGAGGACGGCTTTATTTTCAAGAAGGGGAGGATGATGAGGACATGACTACCTTGGATATGACCAAAAATATTGCATATATGCATATTTGTCAGGTGATTTCTAGTGCAAACTATTCAATAATCTATTTATGTTATCCAGAACAAAAATACTTCACACACTTTTGTGTTTTGTCTAATTGCAGGTGTATGGGACATTTGTACAATCCACATATGAAGATAAGGAAGAAAGAGATGTTTATTTGCTGTCCAAAAAGTTCTCTCACGTCACTTTTGGCCCAAGAGAAGATAGAGTCCAAGTCTCTCACGTTCTGGATTCAGATTCGGACTGCACAGACATACCTGACTCAAAACGCACACAAGTTTTTCATACGTTCTGGGTGATTCTTTTTTTGTTGGAAACTAGATTTCGTGCACTTTCCAACCCAATTGGAATCACCTTCAAATTCGTCCGGAGCGTTGAGTTGTGGACGAAACAATCTGATGCTGCAGCAGAATCCGAGTCAAACTACAAGTCCAAAGGTGTTACATCACCTCCACTTGGGCCCTTTGGCCTTGTACGACCTAGATTTAGTTTTAGGCTGCCTTGGGACGTCCTCCCACCTCCTTGGCCACCACCCCTTGCTCCTATATAAGTAGATCCATCTAGTAGCTTTTCCTGGGGATTTGTTTAGTTAAAAGTTAGCCATTGCAACTTCGTGTACTTCGTTTGTGTCCAACGACCAGACCAAGACCGCTTCCGGATCCCCACCATTATCAATACCTCATATATATTTGCAATATTCAGATTGCTTTATCATATTCTTGCTCGTTCTTTGATTGCTTGTAGGAATAGACCTTCGTGGTCAGGCTGACCGTGCTTCCGGCATCGTCAGTAACCTCAGGAGATTGGTTTAGCGATTGCTAAGGCGCAACGCCGTGCACGTTTGTAGCCGAATCGTCAAAGTCGTCTCCACCAAATCGATAGTTATCATCTCATCGAAAGATCGGGACACCCTCGCCTCTATCAACGCGCGTGAATTACAGCATGCCATCCGGCGAAAACAAGGAGAATAAGGCATATAGCCACTGGATTTTCTTCATTTTACGGCCAAATGAGATTGCCCAGATCATAGAGCATCTGCAGAAAGGTACGTTTGTCCCTACCAGTGGGGCTAATGTCTATAAGCAACATAATCTCTCGAATTTCCTTCAAAAGGAAGTGCCAATGGGTTCAGAAACTTGTCTGAAAAACAGCGACGAATGATGTTCTTTGACTTTCAGGGCCAAAAAGTCCTGCTTAAGGCCGTATTTCAGGGCACTCCGGGCCTCCTGGCGCAAGCGAGAAGTATTTTCTGGATCGCGCGCTCGCCACGAGCAGTTTGAGTACTTGTGGGTCTGACACAGACTCCGAATGACAAAATTATGACCGTTTTAGTGAACATCTCTCCATTCTATGGCAGTCCTTGAAAATACTTCATTTTCTTGTGCGCTTTTTGCCTGATTGCCCCAAAATTTCTTGTCCTCTATAGAGGAGATATCGTTTCCACATATATATTGACCAATGCAAGGAATGCCCTTTTGTTCTTGGCGTTCACGCGCATGAGTTACAGCATGCCATCCGGCGAAAACAAGGAGAATAAGGCATATAGCCACTAGATTTTCTTCAATTTACGGCCAAATGCGATTGCCCGGATCATAGAGCATCTGCAGAAAGGTACGTTTGTCCCTACCAGGGGGGCTAATGTCTATAAGCAACATAATCTCTCGAATCTCCTTCAAAAGGAAGTGCCAATGGGTTCAGAAACTTGTTTTAAAAACAGCGACGAATGATGTTCTTTGACTTTCAGGGCCAAAAAGTCCTGCTTAAGGCCGTATTTGAGGGTACTCCGGGCCTCCTGGCGCAAGCGGGGAGTATTTTCTGGATTCACGCGCTCCCCGCGAGCAGTTTGAGTACTTGTGGGTCCGACACGGACTCCGAATGTCAAAATTATGACCGGTTTAGTGAATATCTCTCCATTCTATGGCAGTCCTTGAAAGTACTTCATTTTCTCGTGCGCTTTTTGCCTGATTGCCCCAAAATTTCTTGTCCTCTATAGAGGAGATATCGTTTCCACATATATATTGACCAATGCCAGGAATGCCCTTTTGTTCTTGGCTTTCACGCGCATGAGTTACAGCATGCCATCCGGCGAAAACAAGGAGAATAAGGCATATAGCCACTAGATTTTCTTCAATTTACGGCCAAATGCGATTGCCCGGATCATAGAGCATCTGCAGAAAGGTACGTTTGTCCCTACCAGTGGGGCTAATGTCTATAAGCAACATAATCTCTCGAATTTCCTTCAAAAGGAAGTGCCAATGGGTTCAGAAACTTGTCTGAAAAACAACGACGAATGATGTTCTTTGACTTTCAGGGCCAAAAAGTCCTGCTTAAGGCCGTATTTCAGGGCACTCTGGGCCTCCTGGCGCAAGCGGGGAGTATTTTCTGGATTCGCGCGCTCGCGCGAGCAGTTTGAGTACTTGTGGGTCCGACACGGACTTCGAATGACAAAATTATGACCGTTTTAGTGAACATCTCTCCATTCTATGACAGTCCTTGAAAATACTTCATTTTCTTGTGCGCTTTTTGCCTGATTGCCCCAAAATTTCTTGTCCTCTATAGAAGAGATATTGTTTCCACATATATATTGACCAATGCCAGGAATGCCCTTTTGTTCTTGGCTTTCACACGCATGAGTTACAGCATGCCATCCGGCGAAAACAAGGAGAATAAGGCATATAGCCGCTGGATTTTCTTCATTTTACGGCCAAATGAGATTGCCCAGATCATAGAGCATCTGCAGAAAGGTACGTTTGTCCCTACCAGTGGGGCTAATGTCTATAAGCAACATAATCTCTCGAATTTCCTTCAAAAGGAAGTGCCAATGGGTTCAGAAACTTGTCTGAAAAACAGCGACGAATGATGTTCTTTGACCTTCAGGGCCAAAAAGTCCTGCTTAAGGTCGTATTTCAGGGCACTCCGGGCCTCCTGGCGCAAGCGGGAAGTATTTTCTGGATCGCGCGCTCGCCGCGAGCAGTTTGAGTACTTGTGGGTCCGACACAGACTCCGAATGACAAAATTATGACCGTTTTAGTGAACATTTCTCCATTCTATGGCAGTCCTTGAAAGTACTTCATTTTCTTGTGCGCTTTTTGCCTGATTGCCCCAAAAAATTTTGTCCTCTATAGAGGAGATATCGTTTCCACATATATATTGACCAATGCCAGGAATGCCCTTTTGTTCTTGGCTTTCACGCGCATGAGTTACAGCATGCCATCCGGCGAAAACAAGGAGAATAAGGCATATAGCCGCTGGATTTTCTTCAATTTACGGCCAAATGAGATTGCCCGGATCATAGAGCATCTGCAGAAAGGTACGTTTGTCCCTACCAGGGGGGCTAATGTCTATAAGCAACATAATCTCTCGAATCTCCTTCAAAAGGAAGTGCCAATGGGTTCAGAAACTTGTTTTAAAAACAGCGACGAATGATGTTCTTTGACTTTCAGGGCCAAAAAGTCCTGCTTAAGGCCGTATTTGAGGGTACTCCGGGCCTCCTGGCGCAAGCGGGGAGTATTTTCTGGATTCACGCGCTCGACGCGAGCAGTTTGAGTACTTGTGGGTCCGACACGGACTCCGAATGACAAAATTATGACCGGTTTAGTAAATATCTCTCCATTCTATGGCAGTCCTTGAAAGTACTTCATTTTCTCGTGCGCTTTTTGCCTGATTGCCCCAAAATTTCTTGTCCTCTATAGAGGAGATATCGTTTCCACATATATATTGACCAATGCCAGGAATGCCCTTTTGTTCTTGGCTTTCACGCGCATGAGTTACAGCATGCCATCCGGCGAAAACAAGGAGAATAAGGCATATAGCCGCTGGATTTTCTTCAATTTACGGCCAAATGAGATTGCTCGGATCATAAAGCATCTGCAGAAAGGTACGTTTGTCCCTACCAGGGGGCTAATGTCTATAAGCAACATAATCTCTCGAATTTCCTTCAAAAGGAAGTGCCAATGGGTTCAGAAACTTGTCTGAAAAACAGCAACGAATGATGTTGTTTGACTTTCAGGGCCAAAAGTCCTGCTTAAGGCCATATTTGAGGGCACTCCGGGCTTCCTGGCGCAAGCGGGAAGTATTTTCTAGATTCGCGCGCTCGCCGCGAGCTGTTTGAGTACTTGTGGGTCTGACACGGACTCCGAATGACAAAATTATGACCATTTTAGTGAACATCTCTCCATTTTATGGCAGTACTTGAAAGTACTTCATTTTCTCGTGCGCTTTTTGCCTGATTGCCCCAAAATTTCTTGTCCTCTATAAAGGAGATATCGTTTCTACATATATATTGACCGATGGCAGGAATGCCCTTCTGTTCTTGGCTTTCACGCGCGTGAGTTACAGCATGCCATCCGGCGAAAACAAGGAGAATAAGGCATATAGCCGCTGGATTTTCTTCATTTTACGGCCAAATGAGATTGCCCAGATCATAGAGCATCTGCAGAAAGGTACGTTTGTCCCTACCAGTGGGGCTAATGTCTATAAGCAACATAATCTCTCGAATTTCCTTCAAAAGGAAGTGCCAATGGGTTCAGAAACTTGTCTGAAAAACAGCGACGAATGATGTTCTTTGACCTTCAGGGCCAAAAAGTCCTGCTTAAGGTCGTATTTCAGGGCACTCCGGGCCTCCTGGCGCAAGCGGGAAGTATTTTCTGGATCGCGCGCTCGCCGCGAGCAGTTTGAGTACTTGTGGGTCCGACACAGACTCCGAATGACAAAATTATGACCGTTTTAGTGAACAT
>NW_025228078.1:0-12117 GCF_018294505.1 Triticum aestivum
ATGCAAGTAAGGTTTATTCACCAATGTTGGGATGGTTTAATGATGAACATTGTCAATCTTTTGAAATGAATAAGAGCTTCACTTATATGTGCAAACTGAGTTGCAATATTTTTATGCCTTCTACTTCTTGTGCTAATTTTTTGGCTTTAGATTTTATGAACTATGCAAGTTACTCATCTATTCATGTGTCATATATGCAAAAATCAAGGGAAGTAAAAATGGATGACATATACATATACAACATGTACACCTTGTCTCTTTTGTTAGCCACATTTCAGATTAAGCAACGCCGAGGACGGCTTTATTTTCAAGAAGGGGAGGATGATGAGGACATGACTACCTTGGATATGACCAAAAATATTGCATATATGCATATTTGTCAGGTGATTTCTAGTGCAAACTATTCAATAATCTATTTATATTATCCAGAACAAAAATACTTCACACACTTTTGTGTTTTGTCTAATTGCAGGTGTATGGGACATTTGTACAATTCACATATGAAGATAAGGAAGAAAGAGATGTTTATTTGCTGTCCAAAAAGTTCTTTCACGTCACTTTTGGCCCAAGAAAAGATAGAGTCCAAGTCTCTCACGTTCTGGATTCAGATTCGGACTGCACAGACATACCTGACTCAAAACGCACACAAGTTTTTCGTACGGACTCCGAATTGGGTGATTCTTTTTTTGTTGGAAACTAGATTTCGTGCACCTTCCAACCCAATTGGAATCACCTTCAAATTCGTCCGGAGCGTTGAGTTGTGGACGAAACAATCTGATGCTGCAGCAGAATCCGAGTCAAACTACAAGTCCAAAGGTGTTACATCACCTCCACTTGGGCCCATGAGCCTTGTACGACCTAGGGTTAGTTTTAGGCTGCCTTGGGACGTCCTCTCACCTCCTTGGCCGCCACCCCTTGCTCCTATATAAGTAGATCCATCTAGTAGCTTTTTCCTTGGGATTTGTTTAGTTAAAAGTTAGCCAACGCAACTTCGTGTACTTCGTTTGTGTCCAACGACCAGACCAAGACCGCTTACGGATCCCCACCATTATCAATACCTCATATATATTTGCAATATTCAGATTGCTTTATCATATTCTTGCTCGTTCTTCGATTGCT
This sequence comes from Triticum aestivum, assembly GCF_018294505.1. NCBI lineage: Eukaryota > Viridiplantae > Streptophyta > Magnoliopsida > Poales > Poaceae > Triticum > Triticum aestivum. The sequence goes on from NW_025228078.1 coordinate 1,120, forward strand.
TGCAGGAATAGACCTTCGTGGTCAGGCTGACCGTGCTTCCGGCATCGTCAGTAACCTCAGGAGATTGGTTTAGCGATTGCTAAGGCGCAACGTCGTGCACGTTTGTAGTCGGATCATCAAAGTCGTCTCCACCAAATCGATAGTTATCATCTCATCGAAAGATCGGGACACCCTCGCCTCTATCAAGAACGGAGTTACAAGTGATGATTTCAGGACTTTGAAGCCACCATAAGGAGTGCATGAAGCCTTGGACGAAATATACAAGATGCCACTTCATAAATTTCGTCCAAAGGCTATTTTAGGTGCTGCATCACCTTATTATTGGGCCAGGCCCATGTATTTTCGAAATACTTAAGTATAGGCTGTTTTTAGAGTCCGTATGTGTGGGGAAACAAGAGTTCGGGTTGGTTTCGGACCCCTCCTCCTAGGGCCACGAAATCCCCCCTCTTCCTCCATATATACAGCCCTTAGGGCGTCGTTTAGACTTTGGTTTTTGTTTAGATTAAAAGTTCTCCATAGCTGCAACTTCGCGTACTTCGTTTATGTCCAACGACCAGACCAAGACGTCACAGAACCCCACCTTAATCAATAAAGTTTTCATCTTATATTCGCAATATCCAGATTGCAAACTCAGTTTCTTGCTTGTTCTCCGTTTGCTCGCAGGAAACAGGCCCTCGTGGTCAGGTTGATCGTGCTCCGGCGTGGTCAATAACCCCTCGAAGTTGGTTTAGCGATTGCTAAGGCGCGACGTCCTCGCACGTTCGTAGTCGGATCATCAAAGTCGACTTCCTCTAAAACGATAGCCACCATCTCATCGAAAGACGGGACACCTTTGCCTCTATCAAGTGGTATCAGATTTCCAGGTTGCTCGGTGAGATTTTACAGTTTTTCGTAGTTTAGGTCGAGTCTGTTCTTCATACCTATAGTCCACGAAAAAGCCAATTTTTTTTAGGGTTAGGTCATCATATCCGAACCAATCTGAGCCTTTGCATAGTCTTTTTAGAGTTTTGCTTTGTTGAATTTGCGGTTGCATCGTCGTGTCGAGTTGCTGGTCTTAGCGTCTAGTCCCTTAGAGTTTCCAGTTCTGTTCACAGGTTGTCACGCCGCCACCGCACCATCGTCATCATCATTACCATATACCACCACCCCACCATATACATCGCCGCTGCCATATACAACCACCAATCGGAGTCCACATATACCATCGCCATATACCGCCACCAATCCGAGTCCAGATATACCATCACCATATACAACCACCAGTCCGAGTTCCACCAGATTCATCTCCGCCATCAGTTCGAGTCCAGTATTTGTTGCTTTGTTTTCGAGTTCGAGATCACGCGATACTTCGAGTCGTGACCAAGTCGGACTTCCCAACTTCCGTGCTATCCGTAGTAGAAAAATAGTTCCAAACTCAAAAAAAAGAGGAAAAAAATTCAGAGAGTGCTCCTCCCTTGTTTACGTGCCGCGCCGTGATTTTGTTCGTGTTCTAGGCTCGCGTCTCTAGTACGGTCTAGCCTAGGACCAGCACAATACCGTCGTTGAGCGTTTATTCAACTTTGCATATATGAATTGATTATTGCTGACATTTTTGCTACCATATCATAAGCCTTCCCAGCTTCACATACATCTACATCGTGCGTTTGACACCACCTAGCAATCGCTCTATCCAATCTTTGAGAGTTTTGACTACGACGGTTGGCGATCACCACCTGCTGCTGGGTAAGAACTGGTAAGAATTTGAGATTCTCTTACTGGATTTGTGATACACCACCACCACCACTACCACCACTTCCTAGTAGTCTGTAGGATCATATTCTTATGTGTTTCCATTGCTTCTAACCATGGCAGGATCACAAGCCGATGAGACAGATTGGGAGAACATGACGAACAAAGAGCTACATGATAAATTTCAGCAAATGATGAGTGGACAGGTGCAAGATGTGCTAAACAGATTTGAAGAGGCCATGGAGAAGATAGATGGCATGGAGAAGACGTTTGAAACAAAGCTCGATAACAAGTTTAATGAATTCCTCGCGCGTCTTCCACCACCACCACCGGCTGCACCTAATGCACCTCTACAACAACAACAACACCGCCTTCCAAATCAAGTGGGACGGGCACTGCGCATTCCCCTCGAGCCTTGTCAAAATTCTGGTGCCGCTGTTGATGCTTCTGTAGCTCCTGCTGCTACTGCAGAGGTGGAGGACCATTACGAGGATGAGGTTGATCAAAATCAGAACTATATGCAACCACCAACACTACCGCCACCAGGTCGTCCTCATGCATATCATCGCAATGGTAGGGCTGCACAACCACCTCAGGTACGTGATCATGACCATCTCCCTAAACTGAAATTGAACATTCCTCCATTTGAGGATAGATATGTTCCTGATATATATCTTACTTGGGAGTTAGAAACTGAACAACGATTTACATGTTTACAATATCCTGAGGAGAGACGTGTTCCTGCTGCTGTTTGTGCTTTCACTAGCTTTGCATGTGTTTGGTGGTCTCAACATTGTAGATTATATCCTATTCCAGCTACTTCGGCTGCTTTGAAAACTGCTATGCGTACTCGTTGGGTTCCACCATATTATCAACGTGAATTACTTCAAAAATTGCAGCGTTTAAGACAAGGAAAAAATTCTGCAGAAGAATATTATCAGGAATTACAAACTGGCATGATGTGACGCCCCCGATTTGACCGTACACTAATCATACACGCAATGTTAGAGGCGAGGGTCCCGATCTTTCGATGAGATAATAACTATCGATTTGGTGGAGACGACTTTGACGATCCGACTACAAACGTGCACGACGTTGCGCCTTAGCAATCGCTAAACCAATCTCCTAAGGTTACTGACGATGCTGGAAGCGCGGTCAACCTGACCACGAAGGTCTATTCCTGCTAGCAATCGAGTAACGAGCAAGAATATGATAAAGCAATCTGAATATTGCAAATATATATGAAGTATTGATAATGGTGGGGATCCGGAAGCGGTCTTGGTCTGGTCATTGGACACAAACGAAGTACACGAAGTTGCAATGGCTAACTTTTAACTAAACAAATCCCCCAGCAAAAAAGCTACTAGATGGATCTACTTATATAGGAGCAAGGGGTGGCGGCCAAGGAGGTGGGAGGACGTCCCAAGGCAGCCTAAAACTAACCCTAGGTCGTACAAGGCTCATGGGCCCAAGTGGAGGTGATGCAACACCTTTGGGCTTGTAGTTTGACTCGGATTCTGCTGCAACGTCAGATTGTTTCATCCGTAAATCGACGCTCCAGATGGATTTGAAGGTGAATCCAATTGGGTTGGAAAGAGCACGAAATCTAGTTTCCAACAAAAAAGAATCACCCAATGCGGAGTCCGTATGAAAAAGTTGTTGGCGTTTTGAGTTAGGTATGTCTGTGCAGTCCGAATCTGAATCCAGAACGTGAGAGACTTGGACTCTATCTTCTCTTGGCCCAAAAGTGACGTGAGAGGACTTTTTGAACACAACCTAAACTTCTCCTTTTCCCTTATCTTCATATGTGGATTGTACAAATGTCCCATACACCTGCAATTAGACAAAACACAAAAGTGTGTGAAGTATTTTTGTTCTGGATAACATAAATAGATTATTGAATAGCTTGCATTAGAAATCACCTGACAAATATGCATGTATGCAATATTTTTAGTCATATCCAAGGTAGTCATGTCCTCATCATCCTCCCCTTTTTGAAAACAAAGCCGTCCTCAGCGTTGCTTAATCTGAAATGTGGTTAACAAAACAGAAAAGGTGTACATGTTGTATATGTATATGTCATCCATTTTTACTTTCCTTGATTTTTGCACGCATGAAACATGTATACATGAATAACTTTCATAGTTCATAAAAACTAAAGCCAAAAAATTATCACAAGAAGTAGAAGGCATGAAAATATTGCAACTCAGTTTGCACATATAAGTGAAGCTCTTATTCACTTCAAAAGATTGGCAATGTTCATCATTAAACCATCCTAACTTCGATGAATAAACCTTACTTGCATCAAATTTACATGCTACAACATGCTTAAATAAGCAAACATGCAATAAGTCATTGGACACAGAATCATCATCAAGATTAGAGGTCATATCAAAATGATTAAACATTGGTTCTTTTGCATCAACAGTTAATTCAATGGGTGCACTCAAAATTGTTGATATTTTAGTTGTTTGATCACATGACGCATTCATGACAGTAAAAAGAGTCTCTAAAATAGGTGGTGTGCTCAAATCAACAGATAACTCAACACATGATGCATTCAAGTTAACTAGGCATGCTTCATTCTCATGTGAAGTTATATCATCAAGACCTTTACTGTTACCTCGCAGAGATGTAGCTGATGTAGGTACGGACATTGACAATGTACCATACTCTTGAGATGATATCGCGCTCACAATCCGACGTGGGGCTGCTCTAGTAGGTGCAATAGTGGAGTAACCAACCGGCGGTGGTGAGCATGAACTGGAATAGTAGTTGTTGTAGTCACCCAATGCATCCTCCTGTATTTGTCTCTCAAAGGTACAAGCACGGACATACATACCAGTAATGCAATGAGGAATATACTGAAATCTTGCCTGAATATCATGGTTCAAACCACCAAAAAATCTATTCATTGTATCATCCTCAGATTCTTCTATGTCACAATGATGCATATAAGATTTGAACTCTTGGTAGTAAGCATGAACAGTGTTACTGCCTTGTTTTAATTGCTCCAATTTGCGACGCAATTCACGACGATAGTAAGGAGGAAAAAATGTTATCTCATTACAGCTTTCAAAACTTTCCAAGTTGTGGGTTGGTTATCAATGTTTTTCGTACAATGTACACTCCACCAAACAGAAGCAAAACCAGTAAATGCTCTAATGGTAGCTGGTACTCTCTCAAGTTCAGAAAAATCATGGTGACTAAAAACTTGTTCTACTTCAAGCTCCCAAGCTAGATAAATAGCAGGATTAAATCTACCCTCAAATGATGGTAAAGAGATAATCTGACCATATGCTTGTGTGTGTTGTCCCAACTCTTGTGATGGTGAAGATGTGTCCGTCATCCAAGAACTTCTATCTCTGGAACCTGTCATGATTAGTAGAAACAAGAACCAAAATTCGAGAATAATGTTCCTATGAACTACTAGGATGTGGTTGTAAAGTGCTCACAGTAAAGCAAATATCAATATCTTACAAGTTCTTACCATGCGGCAGGTGGTGGCAGGCAACCAGCGGTGTCAAATAACTCCGAAGATTGTGCAAAACGATTGCCAGGGGAACGTACGTATACACGATGTAGAAATATGTGGGGCTGGGTTGGCTATATATGGTAGCAAAAGATTAGCAATAATCAATTCAGAGATGCAATGTTGAATAAACGCTCAACGATGGTACTGTGCTGGTCCTAGGCTAGACCAAACTAGAGACGCGAGCCTAGAACACTAATGAGGTCACGTCGTAGCACAACTAGCATCAATAAAGGATATGAAGTAGCTCTGGACAGCAAGATATAAGTGAAGATGATGAGGACATCAATACAATTGTTACACCCACAGCCCCTGCTGCTATACATACTGGACCAATTACTAGAGCCCGTGCACGCCAACTAAATTACCAGGTACTTTCGTTTCTTGGTAATGATTCTAATGTTCATGAGAATATGATGCTGCCTAAATTGGATACATTTGTTTTGCTTACAAATGAAGGGCCTAGCTTGGAGAAGGATGAACATTGGAGCAAGAACAAGCATGGAGATGATGGCATGCGCAAGGGGAACAAGAACGGAGTTACAAGTGATGATTTCAGGACTTTGAAGCCACCATAATGGGTGCTTGAAGCCTTGGACGAAATATACAAGATGCCACTTCATAAATTTCGTCCCGAGGCTATTTTAGGTGCTGCGCCACCTTATTATTGGGCCAGGCCCATGTAATTTCGAAATACATAAGTATAGGCTATTTTTAGAGTCCGTATGTGTGGGGAAACAAGAGATAGGGTTGATTTTGGACCCCTCCACCAAGGGCCACGAAATTCCCCCCCTCTTCCTCCATATATACAGCCCTTAGGGCATCGTTTAGACTTTGGGTTTTGTTTAGATTAAAAGTTCGCCATAGCTGCAACTTCGCGTACTTCGTTTGTGTTCAATGACCAGACAAAGGCGTCAAAGAACCCCACCTTGATCAATAAAGCTTTCATCTAATATTCGCAATATCCAGATTGCAATCTCAGTTTCTTGCTTGTTCTTCGTTTGCTCGCAGGAAACAGACCCTCGTGGTCAGGTTGATCGTGCTCCGGCGTGGTCAATAACCTCTCGGAGTTGGTTTAGCGATTGCTAAGGCGCGACGTCCTCGCACGTTCGTAGTCGGATCGTCAAAGTCGACTTCCACCAAAGCGAAATCCATCATCTCATCGAAAGACGGGACACCTCCGCCTCTATCAGAAGATCACAATAGCAGTAGACCTATTTAGAAGCTGATGTTGAGGTGCCAAATACTGAACTAGCTTCTGCAACTATTTAGATGCGGCTTGTCGCTAGCTTTCATTTGAGTACTCGCAGAGCCAAAACAGACTTCATATGAGGAAGTTATGCCTGTTTTACTGAACAGTGCACAAAATAGATTCCAATCCGAATTCAACTACGAGATTGAGTCTAGATAGATCCGAATTTTTTTTCTCCTCTCTTTTTTTTTCTCACACTTTTTTTCTTTTCCTTTCTTTTTTTTCTCTGACTTTTTTTTACTTTTTTTCTCGTTTTTTCTCTATCTTTTTTTTCTCTCTCCCTCTTTCCAAAACAAACTAGATAAGATGTAGATTGGATCAAGCGAAGATGGGAACGATCTCAACTATGATTATGACAATGAACGGTGGGTAGCACGTGGAGAAAATTGATGGATGGGTGGTGGACAGCGGAAGGGATAACGATGCAGCGGCGACGTGACTAATGTGAACAAAACTCGAAACTCTAAACGACCTAGACACTAAGACCAGCAACTCGACACGACGATGCAACCGATAATTCAACTATGCAAGCAATGAAAAGAAAATTGCAAAGGCTCAGACTGTCTTGGACAAAGGATGAATAGATCTAACTCTTTTTTTTTTGTGGATTTTTCTTGGACAATAGGTAAGAAAATAAATCTAATCTAGGAAAACTGGAAATTCTCACCGAGCAACCTGAAAACTGATACCACTTGATAGAGGCGAGGGTCCCGATCTTTCGATGAGATAATAACTATCGATTTGGTGGAGACGACTTTGACGATCCGACTACAAACATGCACGACGTTGCGCCTTAGCAATCGCTAAACCAATCTCCTAAGGTTACTGACGATGCTGGAAGCGCGGTCAGCCTGACCATGAAGGTCTATTCCTGCTAGCAATCGAAGAACGAGCAAGAATATGATAAAGCAATCTGAATATTACAAATATATATGAAGTATTTATAATGGTGGGAATCCGGAAGCGGTCTTGGTCTGGTCGTTGGACACAAACGAAGTACACTAAGTTGCAATGGCTAACTTTTAACTAAACAAATCCCCCCAGCAAAAAAACTACTAGATGGATCTACTTATATAGGAGCAAGGGATGGCGGCCAAGGAGGTGGGAGGACGTCCCAAGGCAGCCTAAAACTAACCCTAGGTCGTACAAGGCTCATGGGCCCAAGTGGAGGTGATGCAACACCTTTGGGCTTGTAGTTTGACTCGGATTCTGCTGCAATGTCAGATTGTTTCATCCGTAACTCAACGCTCCGGACGAATTTGAAGGTGAATCCAATTGGGTTGGAAAGAGCACGAAATCTAGTTTCCAACAAAAAAAGAATCACCCAATTCGGAGTCCGTATGAAAAAGTTGTTGGCGTTTTGAGTCAGGTATGTCTGTGCAGTCCGAATCTGAATCCAGAACGTGAGAGACTTGGACTCTATCTTCTCTTGGCCCAAAAGTGACGTGAGAGGACTTTTTGAACACAACCTAAACATCTCCTTTTCCCTTATCTTCATATGTGGATTGTACAAATGTCCCATACACCTGCAATTAGACAAAACACAAAAGTGTGTGAAGTATTTTTGTTCTGGATAACATAAATAGATTATTGAATAGCTTGCATTAGAAATCACCTGACAAATATGCATGTATGCAATATTTTTGGTCGTATCCAAGGTAGTCATGTCCTCATCACAAACATGTGCGATCAAGATCCGGGACTCACGGGAAGATATCACAACACAACTCTAACAATAAAATAAGTCATGCAAGCATCATATTACAAGCCAGGGGCCTCGAGGGCTCGAATACAAGAGCTCGATCATAGACGAGTCAGCAGAAGCAACAATATCTGAGTACAGACATAAGTTAAACAAGTTTGCCTTAAGAAGGCTAGCACAAACTGGGATACAGATCGAAAGAGGCGCAGGCCTCCTGCCTGGGATCCTCCTAAACTACTCCTGGTCATTGTCAGCGGGCTGCACGTAGTAGCAGGCACCTCCCGAGTAGTAGTAGTAGTAGTCATCATCGACAGTGGCATCTGGCTCCTGGGCTCCATCGTCTGGTCGCAGCAATCGGGTATAGAAGGGGGGGGGGAAGAGGGAGCAAAGCAACCGTGAGTACTCATCCAAAGTACTCGCAAGCAAGGGGCTACACTACATATGTATGCATTGGTATCAAATGGAATAATGGTATCATATGTGGACTGAACTGCAGAATGCCGGAATAAGAGAGGGATAGCTAGTCCTATCGAAGACTACGCTTCTGGCCACCTCCATCTTGCAGCATGTAGAAGAGAGTAGATAGTAAGTTCACCAAGTAGCATCGCATAGCATAATCCTACCCGGCGATCCTCTCCTCGTCGCCCTGTTAGAGAGCGACCACCGGGTTGTATCTGGCACTTCGAAGGGTGTGTTTTATTAAGTATCCGGTTCTAGTTGTCATAAGGTCAAGGTACAACTCCAAGTCATCCTATTACCGAAGATCACGGGTATTCGAATAGATTAACTTCCCTGCAGGGGTGCACCACATTTTCCAACACGCTCGATCCCCTTTGTCCAGACACACTTTTCTAGGTCATGCCCGACCTCGGAAGATCAACACGTCGCAGCCCTACCTAGGCACAACAGAGAGGTCAGCACGCCGGTCTAAATCCTATGGCGCAGGGGTCTGGGCCCATCACCCATTGCACACCTGCATGTTGCGTATGCGGCCGGAGAGCAGACCTAGCAACCTCCATTACAAAGGAAGTTGCGTTACGCGGTCCAACCCGGCGCGCGCCGCTCAGTCGCTGACGTCACGAAGGCTTCGGCTGATACCACGACATCGAGTGCCCATAACTGTCCCCGCGTAGATGGTTAGTGCGTATAGGCCAATAGCCAGACTCAGATCAAATACCAAGACCTCTTTAAGCGTGTTATTTTGAAATAACCACGGACGCCGACCAGGGCCAGGCCCACCTCTCTCCTAGGTGGTCTCAACCTACCCTGTCGCTCCGCCACAAAGTAATAGTCGGGGGCCGTTGGGAACCCAGGCCCACCTCTACCGTGATGGAGCCACCTGCCCCTTCAGACCCCAACTCCGAACCGTATCATAAGTAATGTTCAGTATAAAGTATATTGCATATGCCCGTGATCACCTCCCAAAGTGATCACGGCCCAGTAGTATAGCATGGCAGACGGACAAGAGTGTAGGGCCACTGATGGAACACTAGCATCCTATACTAAGCATTAGGATAGCAAGTAAAGGTAACAACAGTAGTAGCAAGGACATGCTATGCATCAGAATAGGATTAACGGAAAGCAGTAACATGCTACACTATTCTAATGCAAGTAGTATAGAGAAGAGTAGGCGATATGTGGTGATCAAAGGGGGGGGGCTTGCGTGGTTGCTCTGGCAAGAGAGAGGGGTCATCTTCAATGTAGTCGAACACACGGACATCGGCAGCGGTCTCAGAGTCTACCGAAAATAAGTAACGGAGGGGGAACACAATAAATAACAGAGCAATCAAATGTAACACAAAGTAAGATGCGGCATTACGTTGTGCTAGGGGTGACCTAACATAGGGATAGGTGATACCGACGAAGAGGGGAACATCCGGGAAAGTATCCCCGGTGTTTTGCGTTTTCGGACAAATGAACCGGAGGGGGAAAGTTGCATGTTCACTATGTTAGGTACGTGTGGCGGACAAACGGACGGCGTATCCGGATTCGTCTCGTCGTTCTGAACAACTTTCATGTATAAAACTTTTTCATCCGAGTTACGGATTATTTTCTAATACTTTTCAAAGTTTAGTTGAATTTCTAAAATTATTATATTTAGTTTAAACCAACTTGACCCAGTCAAATTGACTAGTCAAAAGGGTAGGTGTGGCCCACATGTAAGTGTCATAGGTGCCATTTAATTAGTCCAAACTAAGTTAAATTAGTGAGGGCCACATGCCATCTACACATAGAGTACTAATTGACTACTACTAACCTAAACTAGCACTATCAAGGGCCGGCCACACACGGCCATGGCCAAGCTGGCCACACACACAACACGTAGCTAGGAGTTAATTCTATTATCTGAACATAGCATTTTGTGATTTTTATATGATTTAATCCAGGCATCGAAGGGATTTGGTCCAGTGGGATAAAATGGAGTTCGTCATGCAAACTTTCTACTCATATTATTTTTGCTCATGTTAGTAGTTGGTTAACCACCATTTAGAGACAGTTTAGATGATTAGTCATTGTAAAAATAAGAACCCGAATTCTTAAAAGTGCAGTTGTGCTCATTGGGCGTCCCGAGCGCACACCCTCGCGCGCCGTCCGATCTAAATTGCGACGCGCAGGTGCTGCCTGATCTGATCGGTGGCGCGTCTCAGGTTTCGCCCTGTCGGCCCGGCTCGTTCGACACGCCACGACTAGTCCATCCCCACCCTCGCAGCCACGTCGCGCGTCACCATTCCCACGCCCACCGCCCTCCCCTCACTCTAGCGAAGAGGAACTGCTCCACCCATT
>NW_025228078.1:12396-29424 GCF_018294505.1 Triticum aestivum
CGAGCGGTGCACAGCGTTTCCGTTCAAGGGGCGAGGCATTTCTGTGCTCTCGGCGATGCTGGCCGTGCTGATTCGTTGATGGGTTGGATCTAGGGAGGAACGACAACCGACGGCGGTGGTGCTGTGAACGGCAGCCCCAAAACTCCGGTAATCCCCGCCCTAGCTCTCGTTGTACATTTCCGCCCCATCTCGGCTTCCTATCTATGCATCTGGCTGTACATTTGCCCCGTGCTAGGATAGCATCGGATGCGCTCGAATTTGGTTGGGGGTGCGAGACGAGTCGCCCCGTTGCTAGGATAGCCTTGGATGCTTCGATTTTTGGTTGTGGTGCGAGACGAATCGCCCCATTGATGCTTGTGGAAGGGTGGAGGAACTCGATTTTCCCTCGATTTTTAGGGCATGTGTGCGTGCATGTTTTAACCCATCGTGAGAGGTTCTAGATGCGCGAGAAATCGATTTTGGTGAGGCGATTTTGCAGTAGTTTTTGGTCAGTGGTTCCTATTACTCTGTTTGCTTGCTTAATTCGGGTTAGTTGCCTAACAGTTGTATCCCTAGTTGCCTGTCAACTGAATTGTTTTTGCCCAACTGATGTACAGCGTAGTTTGCCTAACAGTTGTTTCCCTAGTTGCCTATCAACTGGATGTAGTTTTCCCAACTGATGTACAGCATGGTTGCCCAATAATTGTCTCACTAGTTGCCTGTTAACTAGATGGGGTTTGCCCAACTGATGAACTTCAGTTTGCATAACTCTTTTGTCTCCCTAGTTGCTTGTCAACTCAATGATGTTTGCCCAACCGATACAGCAAATAGTCATACCTGGTGGACAACATTTTTTGTGCATATGACTATTTTTTGAGTCCATTATGCAGCTTCGCGACAATGGTCACCCCTGATATATTTTTGATGAGTATGTTCTTTTCTATGTACACATGTTTGCTAAAAAAAATCGCCTAATAGTTTTCTATTAGTTGCCTGTTTATTTTTGCATGGTGTTTGCCTAACTGAAAGGTCACTAACCTGCATGTGTTTTTCTTGTCACACGTTTTGTAATAGATGTCCTTAATAGATTTTGCCTGTTTTTGTCATTGTTTTTGCCTAATGTAGAGGATGCACTTTGCCTGTGCATTAGTTTTAACTGTTCACATGTGTCCTTGTGCATTAGTTGAAGTGGAATTAGTTTTGTGTAAGATAGTTCAAGTGGAAGCAGCTGTTCATTTTCTGATTATTAACTGTTCAAACTCACGTGTTTATCTATGTATGTATCTTTTTACCCATGGTTTAATAATGGCTTTTTTCTGGCATATACCAAGAACAATGGATGGCAGCAGTAAGGAAATGCAGGAAGACCGCTTTCCAATCAACCCCGATGCCGATCCTTCTAATGTTGTGCAGATAATGAAACAAAGGTGCGTGCGGAAAATTCTTCGAAATCATTCTTCTTCTTTTTTCGTGATGCATTTAATGGGCGGCATTTTATATATGCTGTTTTTTGTTGGTTCTTTGACCTTTGTAGTCTCGTAGTACTGCCCCCACAACCACAATTGGGTACAAGCGTAGAAGAATGTCGAAAGCGGTCATTGCTCGTGGCCCCCGTCCATCAGATATTGATAGCAATGAGGATGTATCTATAGATGCTGACAAGGCCCCTGAATTTGACAAAGATAATGAGCGTGAACCTGACAAAGATATTGAGGATCATCCAAGAAAAAGCAAAGCGCCAAAAGTGTTCAGGAAATGAGGTAATGCAGTTTTTTGCTTAGATTTCCTTTTTTTGCCCATCTAATGTGTATGATTTGCCAAACTGCATACATGTGTTGCCTCATATCTTTTTTTAACAGGGGGGTTCCCGATGTTTTATGTTTTTGTTTCTGTAGGGTTTTAGGAACAGAGGATCGCCTGCAAGGCTGTATAAACTAAACAAATCTCTTATATCTGACCAAAAGGGTGTCATCATTGACAAAGAGTTCGGGGGTTTGTTGGACCTCACAACCACTACAATGGATGCAGATCTCAGCCAATGGATTATGAAGCACTACGACCCCGAGAGGTCCCAAATTGTTATACCAGAGAGGGGGAAGATCCCGGTAGATGCAGCGAGCGTTCATAGAATATGGGGGTTGCCAAACAGCGGCAGAAAGGTCTGTTTTGAGAATCGTCCTGACATCACAAAGGCCATTTATAGCATCTACAACATTACATCCAAGAACTCACCAACCCTCACGGCATGGTGTAAGATGATTGTAGATATGCGCGGAGCTGATGACGACAATTTCCTCCGTGCTTGGGTAGCAGTCGCTTTTTCTTGCTTTCTTGCACCGTCAACAAGTCTAAACATCTCTCCAAAAAGCTTCCCTGTTGTTATGGATGTCAATGGTATAACAGAGACAAATATCTATCAGTTTGTTGTTGATCAGTTAAAGGCAGCATTCACAGTAGCAGGTGTCAAGAAGAATACTGTATGCTGTTGTGTTTTTCATCTTGTAGTAAGTGCAGACAATCGTAACATTTGGTTCTCTATTATTCTTTCTTCTTTCTTTTTCTGTTAGAAAATCATCTTTTTTTACTCCCATGCAGCTGTTGTATCTGGACTCATTTGATGTGGATGAACCTATCCCAAGCTTGACTCCAAGAGTTTCTGTTTGGAACTCAGATTTGATCACAAAAGTCGTGAAGAAGGATAAGAAGGGCCCGGGTCAATACGGCAAACTACGTGTAAGTTTTTTCTCTTTCCTCTTTTTATGTCACCTTGTGTTTTATTAGGACACATATGTCTCTTTTCTCTGTTGACTACTATTAAAGTACAATGTACAACAATGATAGAAAAATAGGCAATTCATGTATTTAAATCTGGCAAGTCTTATAATTTTGGTAAAGCAATTTCTTTAGTTTTTTTCAGACAAGCATACCATTTTTGTTTTTTTGTGATGAACAGAATATGTTTTCTGAAGGGAAATGCAGTGGGTGTGTGACTCAATTTTTATGCTACTAATTCAGCTTAACTCTTAGGTGGAAAATTTGCCTATTTTTCAGCGTGAAATTATATACTATGTTGTACTACTTTTTCACAAATGGATCTTATGTGCTCACACTTTTTTATTCTTTTTTTCTCTTCCAACAAATGCAATCAGCTTAAGACCGAGTTTTCCCGATGTGCGGACGATAGTTTGTTTGGAAGCATGGATCACATCACAAAGTTTGTTGCAGCAAGATTACCCGAGTCATATAATAAAGAAGTAAGTAAATTATTAGCTTTTGTTTTCTCATTTATTTGTTAGCATCAAGTCATTATGGCCTTCTTTTCCTTGTGTTTATTTTTCTCAAGCTAACTAGTGTCATGGCAATTCTTAAACATGTCTTTGAGCAACTTGCTTCTTTAGGGTAGGCAACTTCAGTTTTTAAAATCAAATTTTAACATTCCTCCCTAGGCATTTTTATTGTGTGCATTTCTTAACATGTCTTTGAGCAACTTGCTTCTTTAGGGTAGGCAACTTCAGTTTTTAAAATCAAATTTTAACATGTTCCAGATTCCCAATTCAAAGTTGCTTAGAGTATTTTTTACTAAGCTTTACCTCTCCTTTTTGTTATTTATATGTTCTGACCACTTTTTTCTTTTCTTGTTTTATAGAAACAAAAGAAGGTATCAATCATGGTACACGAAATGTGTTCCAAAATATCGCACTCAGTTGGAAAGCTTGTGTACAACATCGGCAGGATCGATGATATTGAAGCTGGGACAAGCACGACTGAACCTAGTAAGATGGGAAGAAGCAGGCAACGTTCAATGAAAAGAAGTAAACAGTTAGGTAGTGACAGCGAAAGCTTATTAAGTGAAGAAGGCAGCGACACCTCACCTAGTGAAGAAGAGTTATACAAGTCGGACAACGATGATAATGACAAAGATGGAGACGAATCTGATGAAGCAGATGATAATAACAACGGCAGCGATGGGGACTCGAACGATGATGGTGGTGATGAAGTGAGGAGGGAAGATGCTGGGCGTAACCCCAAAGAGCAAGAAGAACAAGGTGAGAGGGAGGAAGCACATATTGCTAAAATGGAACAAGAGGATCAAGCAACCCATGACGGCAGCGCTAGCAAGGATGGGAAAACACAACCAGGTGACACACTGGCAAGTATAGTAGCGGGCAAGGCACAACAAACAGTCGAGCAAGAGGGAGATGACGAGGATGAAGAGAACGATAGCGATGAAAATGAAGAAGATGAAGTTAGTACGGAAGATGACGAGGATGAAGAAGAAGATGATGATGATGTTGGAAAAGGCGGTGACAAGGAAGAAGACAAGGATGGGGATGGGAAGGGGGATGGCAAGGATGATGAGGATAGGAGTGGAGGTAATAGCAGTGGCCACGTTGATGGTGGTGGGAACAGCAGGAATAAGGATGGAGCTGCTGGTTACTCGGACGGTGATGACAATGAACAATGTACACTGCAGTTTTTGGTTCAAAAGAAGGACAGCAAACCTAAGGAGCTTGATGAATTTGGCACGTTTAATGTCGGAGACATAGTGATGATGGAGCGGGTACATTTTTTCCCACGCATACCATTGTATGAAGCAAAACAATGCATTGATGAGGCACCAGCTGCATGGGAAGCAAAGATGGTTTTTCAGCATTTGTTGATGAGATTAGAGTTGAAGGAATTCCCCCCAATGGACCTGACGGGAATATGTCCAAAACACATGCGCAAGAAGATGATGAAAGAAATGGGTGCAGAACATAACTTGGGTGGAAAACTAGAAGAAATTGTAGAGAGGGAACTACCACCCATCCCACCGAAGAAGAAAAAGACTGTCAGCTTCATCCTGATTACCACCTATTAGAGGGATTGAGCATCTAATTGACTTAATTCCCGGTGCATCATGATAGAGGCGAGGGTCCCGATCTTTCGATGAGATGATAACTATCGATTTGGTGGAGACGACTTTGACGATCCGACTACAAACATGCATGACGTTGCGCCTTAGCAATCGCTAAACCAATCTCCTGAGGTTACTGACGATGCTGGAAGCACGGTCAGCCTGACCACGAAGGTCTATTCCTGCAAGCAACGAAGAACAAGCAAGAATATGATAAAGCAATCTGAATATTGCAAATATATATGAAGTATTGATAATGGTGGGGATCCGGAAGCGGTCTTGGTCTGGTCGTTGGACACAAACGAAGTACACGAAGTTGCAATGGCTAACTTTTAACTAAACAACTCCCCAGGAAAAAGCTACTAGATGGATCTACTTATATAGGAGCAAGGGGTGGCGGCTAAGGAGGTTGGAGGACGTCCCAAGGCAGCCTAAAACTAACCCTAGGTCGTACAAGGCTCATGGGCCCAAGTGGAGGTGATGCAACACCTTTGGGCTTGTAGTTTGACTCGGATTCTGCTGCAACGTCAGATTGTTTCATCCGTAACTCAACGCTCCGGACGAATTTGAAGGTGAATCCAATTGGGTTGGAAATAGCACGAAATCTAGTTTCCAACAAAAAAAGAATCACCCAATTCGGAGTCCGTATGAAAAATTTGTTGGCGTTTTGAGTCAGGTATGTCTGTGCAGTCCGAATCTGAATCCAGAACGTGAGAGACTTGGACTCTATCTTCTCTTGGCCCAAAAGTGACGTGAGAGGACTTTTTGAAGACAACCTAAACTTCTCCTTTTCCCTTATCTTCATATGTGGATTGTACAAATGTCCCATACACCTGCAATTAGACAAAACATAAAAGTGTGTGAAGTATTTTTGTTCTGGATAACATAAATAGATTATTGAATAGCTTGCATTAGAAATCACCTGACAAATATGCATGTATGCAATATTTTTGGTCATATCCAAGGTAGTCATGTCCTCATCATCCTCCCCTTTTTGAAAACAAAGCCGTCCTCGGCGTTGCTTAATCTGAAATGTGGCTAACAAAAGAGACAAGGTGTACATGTTGTATATGTATATGTCATCCAGTTTAACTTCCCTTGATTTTTGCACGTATGACACATGTATACATGAGTAACTTTCATAGTTCATAAAAACAAAAGCCAAAAAATTATCACAAGAAGTAGAAGGCATCAAAATATTAGAACTCAGTTTGCACATATAAGTGAAGCTCTTATTCATTTCAAAAGATTCGCAATGTTCATCCTTAAACCATCCCAACTTTGGTGAATAAACCTTACTTGCATCAAATTTACATGCTACAACATGCTTAAATAAGCAAACATGCAATAAGTCATTGGACACAGAATCACCACCAAGATTGGAGGCCATATCAAAATGATTAAACATTGGTTCTTTTGCATCAACAGTTAATTCAATGGGTGCACTAAAAATTGTTGATATTTCAGTTGTCTGATCACTCTCTAAAATAGGTGGTGTGCTCAAATCAACAGGTAACTCAATACATGACGCATTCAAGTTAACTAGGCATGCATCATTCTCATGTGAAGTTATATCATCAATATCTTTACTGTTACCTTGTGGCAAAGATGTAGCTGATGTAGGTACGGACGTTGACAATGTACCATACCCTTGAGATGATGTCGCGCTCATAATCCAAGGTGCAATGATGGAGGAACCCACCGGCGGTGGTGAGCATGAACATGAATAGTAGTTGTTGTGGTCACCTAATGCATCCTCTTGTATCTGTCTCTCAAAGGTACAAGCACGGAAATACATACCAGTAATGCAACGAGGAATATATTGAAATCTTGCCTGAATATCATGGTTCAAACCATGAAAAAATCTATTCATTGTATCATTCTCAGGTTCTTCTATGTCACAATGATGCATATAAGATTTGAACGCTTGGTAGTAAGCATGAACAATGTTGTTGCCTTGTTTAAATTGTTCAAATTTGCGAAGCAATTCACGACGATAATAAGGAGAGAAAAATTGTTGTCTCATTACAGCTTTCAAAACTTTCCAAGTTGTGGGTTGGTTATCAATGTTTTTCTTACAATGTACACTCCACCAAACAGAAGCAAAATCAGTAAATGCTCTAGTGGCTACTCGCACTCGCTCAAGTTCAGAAAAGTCATGGTGACTAAAAACTTGTTCTACTTCAAGCTCCCAAGCTAGATAAGTAGTAGGATTAAATCTACCCTCAAATGACGGTAAAAAGATAACCTGACCATGTGCTTGTGTGTGTTGTCCCAACTCTCGTGATGGTGAAGATGTGTCCGTTGTCCAAGAACTTCTATCTTCGGAACCTGTCATGATTAGTAGAAACAAGAAACAAAATTCAAGAATAATGTTCCTATGAACTACTAGGGTATGGTGGTAAAGCGCTCACAGTAAAGCAAATATCAATATCTTACAAGTTCTTACCAAGTAGCAGGTGGTGACAGGCAACCAGCGGTGTCAAATAACTCTGAAGATTGTGTAAAGCGATTGCCAGGGGAACATACGTATACACGGTGTAGAAATATGTGGAGCTGGGTTGGCTATATATGGTAGCAAAAGATTAGCAATAATCAATTCAGAGATGCGATGTTGAATAAACGCTCAACGACGGTACTGTGCTGGTCCTAGGCTAGACCGAATTAGAGACGCAAGCCTAGAACACTAATGAGGTCACGTCGTAGCACAACTAGCATCAATGAAGGATACTAAGTAGCTCTGGACAGCAAGATATAAGTGAAGATCACAACGACAGAAAGATAATGATGTGAAACAATAGCCAAGCAGGATATATCAACAACTTTGTCTCCAACTGTCCTCTGAAAAAATTTGTGCCGATTTTTTTGATTTTTTTTAAGAATGGTATTGACTCAAGCTTTCAAACACAAATGGAATCACTTAATCCCGAGTTGATATGAGGAGTCAAAAAATTCAAAAACTGGCCTGAAAAACTGGAATAAGCTGTGTTCATGAACTTCGGAGGGCAAAAAGACCTATTTAGAAGCCGATTTTGAGGTGCCAAATATTTAACTTGCTTCTTCAACTATTTAGATGCGGCTCGTCGCTAGCTTTCGTTTGAGTACTCGCGGAGGCAAAACGGACTTCGTATGAGGAAGTTATGCCTGTTTTACTGAACAGTGCACAAAACAGATTCCAATCCGAATTCAACTACGAGATTGAGTCTAAAAAGATCCGAATTTTGTTTTTTTTCTTCTCTCTTTTTTTCCTCACATTTTTTTTCTTTCTCTCCTTTTTTTCTCTGACTTTTTTTCTCTTTTTTCTCTTTTTTTATCGTTTTTTTCTCTCTTTTTTTTCTCCCTCTTTCCAGAACAAACTAGATAAGATGCAGATTGGATCAAGCGAAGATGTGAACGATCTCAACTATTATTATGACAATGAATGGTGGGTAGCATGTGGTGGAAATTGATGGATGGGTGGTGGACAGCGGAAGAGATAATGATGCAGCGGTGGCGTGACGAATGTGAACAGAACTCGAAACTCTAAACGAACTAGACACTAAGACCAGCAACTCGACACGACGATGCAACCGATAATTCAACTATGCAAGCAATGAAAAGAAAATTGCAAAGGCTCAGGCTGGCTTGGACCAAGGATGAATAGATCTAACTCTTTTTTGTGGCTTTTTTTGGACAATAGGTAAAAAATAAATCTAATATAGGAAAATTGGAAATTCTCACCGAGCAACCTGAAAACTGATACCACTTGATAGAGGCGAGGGTCCCGATCTTTCGATGAGATGATAACTATCGATTTGGTGGAGACGACTTTGACGATCCGACTACAAACGTGCACGATGTTGCGCCTTAGCAATCGCTAAACCAATCTCCTGAGGTTACTGACGATGCTGGAAGCACGGTCAGCCTGACCACGAAGGTCTATTCCTGTAAGCAATCGAAGAACAAGCAAGAATATGATAAAGCAATCTGAATATTGCAAATATATATGAAGTATTGATAATGGTGGGGATCCGGAAGCGGTCTTGGTCTGGTCGTTGGACACAAACGAAGTACACGAAGTTGCAATGGCTAACTTTTAACTAAACAAATCCCCAGGAAAAAGCTACTAGATGGATCTACTTATATAGGAGCAAGGGGTAGCGGCCAAGGAGGTGGGAGGACTTCCCAAGGCAGCCTAAAACTAACCCTAGGTCATACAAGGCTCATGGGCCCAAGTGGAGGTGATGCAACACCTTTGGGCTTGTAGTTTGACTCGGATTCTGCTGCAACGTCAGATTGTTTCTTCCGTAACTCAACGCTCCGGACGAATTTGAAGGTGAATCCAATTGGGTTGGAAAGAGCACGAAATCTAGTTTCCAACAAAAAAAGAATCACCCAATTCGGAGTCTGTATGAAAAAGTTGTTGGCATTTTGAGTCAGGTATGTCTGTGCAGTCTGAATCTGAATCCAGAACGTGAGAGACCTGGACTCTATCTTCTCTTGGCCCAAAAGTGACGCGAGAGGAGTTTTTGAACACAACCTAAACTTCTACTTTTCCCTTATCTTCATATGTGGATTGTACAAATGTCCCATACACCTGCAATTAGACAAAACACAAAAGTGTGTGAAGTATTTTTGTTCTGGATAACATAAATAGATTATTGAATAGCTTGCATTAGAACTCACCTGACAAATATGCATGTATGCAATATTTTTGGTCGTATCCAAGGTAGTCATGTCCTCATCACATCATTACCCAACCGTGCACCATACCGTACCAATCCAGAGGAGATGAAGGAGATTATGTGTCAAGTACAAGAACTACTCGACAAAGGTTATATACGCGAATCCCTTAGTCCTTGTGCTGTTTCTATCATTTTAGTGCCGAAAAAGGATAGTACGTCGCGTATGTGCATTGATTGTAGAGGCATTAATAATATTACTATTCGTTATCAGCATCCTATTCCTAGGCTAGATGATATGCTTGATGAATTGAGTGGCTCTACAATATTCTCCAAAGTTGATTTGCATAGTGGATACCATCAAATTCGTATGAAATTGGGAGATGAATGGAAAACAAAATTTAAAACTAAGTTTGGATTATATGAGTGGTTAGTCATGCCTTTTGGGTTAACTAATGCACCTAGTACTTTCATGAGATTAATGAACGAAGTTTTATGTGCTTTAATTGGACGATTTGTGGTAGTTTACTTTGTTGACATATTTATTTATAGAAAATCTTTGGAGAAACATTTGGAACATTTACGTGCTGTTTTTATTGCTCTATGTGATGCACGTTTGTTTGGTAACCTTGGAAAGTGCATATTTTGCACCGACCGAGTATCTTTTCTTGGCTATGTTGTTACTCCACAGGGAATTGAAGTTGATAAAGCCAAGATTGAAGCTATTGAGAGTTGGCCGTAGCCCAAAACGGTCACACAAGTGAGGAGTTTCCTTGGCCTCGCTGGATTCTATAGGCGTTTTGTGACAGATTTCAGCACCATTGCTGCACCTCTCAACGAGCTTACACAAAAGGATGTGCCTTTTGTTTGGGGTACCGCACAGGAAGAAGCCTTCACGATATTGAAAGATAAGTTGACACATGCTCCTTTACTCCAACTTCCTGATTTTATGTGACTTTTGAGCTTGAATGTGATGCTAGTGGAATTGGACTAGGAGGTGTGTTATTACAAGATGGCAAACCTGTTGCATACTTTTCTAAAAAATTGAGTGGGCCTAATCTGAACTATTCTACTGATGACAAAGAATTACATGCTCTTGTTCAGACCTTACAAACATGGCAACATTATTTATGGCCCAAGGAATTTGTTATACATTCTGATCATGAATCCTTGAAACACATTAAAAGTCAAGCAAAACTGAACAGTAGACATGCTAAATGGGTTGAATTCATTGAGACTTTCCCTTATGTCATTAAACACAAGAAGGGTAAAGAAAATGTTATTGCTGATGCATTGTCTCGTCGTTATACTATGCTTTCTGATAGAGGCGAGGGTCCCGATGTTTCGATGAGATGGTCGCTATCGTTTTCTGTGGGAGTCGACTTTGACGATCCGACTACGAACGTGCGAGACGTCGCGCCTTAGCAATCGCTAAACCAACTTCCGAGGGTTATTGACCACGCCGGAGCACGATCAACCTGACCACGAGGGTCTGTTTCCTGCGAGCAAACGAAGAACAAGCAAGAAACTGAGATTGCAATCTGGATATTGCGAATATATGATGAAAGCTTTATTGATCAAGGTGGGGTTCTGTGACGTCTTGGTTTGGTCGTTGGACACAAACGAAGTACACGAAGTTGCAGCTATGGCGAACTTTTGATCTAAACAAAACCCCAAAGTCTAAACGACGCCCTAAGGGCTGTATATATGGAGGAAGAGGGGGGAATTTCGTGGCCCTTGAAGGTGGGGTCCGAAACCAACCCTAACTCTTGTTTCCCCACACATACGGACTCTAAAAATAGCCTATACTTAAGTATTTCGAAATTACATGGGCCTGGCCCATTAATAAGGTGACGCAACACCTAGAATAGCCTATGGACGAATATTATGAAGTGGCATCTTGTATATTTCGTCCAAGGCTTCATGCACTCCTTATGGCGGCTTTAAAGTCCTGAAATCATTACTTGCAACTCCGTTCTTGATCCCCTTGCGCATGCCATCAACTCCATGTGTGTTCTTGTGATAGAGGCGAGGGTCCCGATGTTTCGATGAGATGGTGGCTATTGTTTTCTGTGGGAGTTGACTTTGACGATCCGACTACGAACGTGCGAGACGTCGCGCCTTAGCAATCGCTAAACCAACTTCCGAGGGTTATTGACCACGCCGGAGCACAATCAACCTGACCACGAGGGTCTGTTTCCTGCGAGCAAACGAAGAACAAGCAAGAAACTGAGATTGCAATCTGGATATTGCGAATATAAGATGAAAGCTTTATTGATCAAGGTGGGGTTCTGTGATGTCTTGGTCTGGTCGTTGGACACAAACGAAGTACGCGAAGTTGCAGCTATGGCGAACTTTTGATCTAAACAAAACCCAAACAAAAAGCTACTAGATGGATCTACTTATATAGGAGCAAGGGGTGGCGGCCAAGGAGGTGGGAGGACGTCCCAAGGCAGCCTAAAACTAACCCTAGGTCGTACAAGGCTCATGGGCCCAAGTGGAGATGATGCAACACCTTTGGGCTTGTAGTTTCACTCGGATTCTGCTGCAATGTCAGATTGTTTCGTCCGTAACTCAACGCTCTGGACGAATTTGGAGGTGAATCCAATTGGAATGGAAAGAGCACGAAATCTAGTTTCCAACAAAAAAAGAATCACCCAATTCAGAGTCCGTATGAAAAAGTTGTTGGCGTTTTGAGTCAGGTATGTCTATGCAGTCCGAATCTGAATCCAGAACGTGAGAGACTTGGACTCTATCTTATCTTGGCCCAAAAGTGACGTGAGAGGACTTTTTGAACACAACCTAAACATCTCCTTTTCCCTTATCTTCATATGTGGATTGTACAAATGTCCCATACACCTGCAATTGGACAAAACACAAAAGTGTGTGAAGTATTTTTGTTCTGGATAACATAAATAGACTATTGAATAGTTTGCATTAGAAATCACCTGACAAATATGCATGTATGTAATATTTTTGGTCGTATCCAAGGTAGTCATGTCCTCATCATCCTCCCCTTTTTAAAAACAAAGCCGTCCTCGGCATTGCTTAATCTGAAATGTGGCTAACAAAAGAGACAAGGTGTACATGTTGTATATGTATATGTCATCCATTTTAACTTCCCTTCATTTTTGCACATATTTCACATGTATACATGAGTAATTTTCATTGTTCATAAAATCTAAAGCCAAAAAATTATCACAAGAAGTAGAAGGCATGAAAATATTGCAACTCAGTTTGCACATATAAGTGAAGCTCTTATTCACTTCAAAAGATTGGCAATGGTCATCATTAAACCATCCTAACTTCGATGAATAAACCTTACTTGCATCAAATTTACATGCTACAACATGCTTAAATAAGCAAACATGCAATAAGTCATTGGACACAGAATCATCATCAAGATTAGAGGTCATATCAAAATGATTAAACATTGGTTCTTTTGCATCAACAATTAATTCAATGGGTGCACTCAAAATTGTTGATATTTCAGTTGTTTGATCACATGACGCATTCATGACAGTAACAAGAGTCTCTAAAATAGGTGGTGTGCTCAAATCAACAAGTAACTCAACACATGATGCATTCAAGTTAACTAGGCATGCTTCATTCTCATGTGAAGTTATATCATCAAGACCTTTACTGTTACCTCGCAGAGATGTAGCTGATGTAGGTACGGACGTTGACAATGTACCATACTCTTGAGATGATATCGCGCTCACAATCCGACGTGGGGCTGCTCTAGTAGGTGCAATAGTGGAGTAACCAACCGGCGGTGGTGAGCATGAACTGGAATAGTAGTTGTTGTAGTCACCCAATGCATCCTCCTGTATTTGTCTCTCAAAGGTACAAGCACGGACATACATACCAGTAATGCAACGACGAATATACTGAAATCTTGCCTGAATATCATGGTTCAAACCACCAAAAAATCTATTCATTGTATCATCCTCAGATTCTTCTATGTCACAATGATGCATATAAGATTTGAACTCTTGGTAGTAAGCATGAACAGTGTTACTGCCTTGTTTTAATTGCTCCAATTTGCGACATAATTCACGATGATAGTAAGGAGGAAAAAATTGTTGACTCATTACAGCTTTCAAAACTTTCCAAGTTGTGGGTTGGTTATCATGTTTTTCTTACAATGTACACTCCACCAAACAGAAGCGAAACCAGTAAATGCTCTAATGGTAGCTCGTACTCTCTCAAGTTCAGAAAAATCATGGTGACTAAAAACTTGTTCTACTTCAAGCTCCCAAGCTAGATAAATAGCAGGATTAAATCTACCCTCAAATGATGGTAAAGAGATAACCTGACCATATGCTTGTGTGTGTTGTCCCAACTCTCGTGATGGTGAAGATGTGTCCGTCATCCAAGAACTTCTATCTTTGGAACCTGTCATGATTAGTAGAAACAAGAACCAAAATTCGAGAATAATGTTCCTATGAACTACTAGGATGTGGTTGTAAAGTGCTCACAGTAAAGCAAATATCAATATCTTACAAGTTCTTACCATGCGGCAGATAGTGACAGGCAACCAGCGGTGTCAAATAACTCCGAAGATTGTGTAAAACGATTGCCAGGGGAACGTACGTATACACGGTGTAGAAATATGTGGAGCTGGGTTGGCTATATATGGTAGCAAAAGATTAGCAATAATCAATTCAGAGATGCAATGTTGAATAAACGCTCAACGACGGTACTGTGCTGGTCCTAGGCTAGACCAAACTAGAGACGCGAGTCTAGAACACTAATGAGGTCATGTCGTAGCACAACTAGCATCAATAAAGGATATGAAGTAGCTCTGGACAGCAAGATATAAGTGAAGATCACAATAGCAGTAGACCTATTTAGAAGCTGATGTTGAGGTGCCAAATACTGAACTAGCTTCTGCAACTATTTAGATGCGGCTCGTCGCTAGCTTTCATTTAAGTACTCGCGGAGCCAAAACACACTTCATATGAGGAAGTTATGCCTGTTTTACTGAACAGTGCACAAAACAGATTCCAATCTGAATTCAACTACGAGATTGAGTCTAGATAGATCCGAATTTTGTTTTTTTTTCTCCTCTCTTTTTTTTCTCACACTTTTTTTTCTTTTCCTTTCTTTTTTTTCTCTGACTTTTTTTTTACTTTTTTTTTCTCTCGTTTTTTTCTCTATCTTTTTTTTTCTCTCCCTCTTTCCAAAACAAACTAGATAAGATGTAGATTGGATGAAGCGAAGATGGGAACGATCTCAACTATGATTATGACAATGAATGGTGGGTAGCACGTGGAGGAAATTGATGGATGGGTGGTGGACATCGGAAGGGATAACGATGCAGCGGCGACGTGACTAATGTGAACAGAACTCGAAACTCTAAACGACCTAGACACTAAGACCAACAACTCGACACGACGATGCAACCGATAATTCGACTATGCAAGCAATGAAAAGAAAATTGCAAAGGCTCAGACTGGCTTGGACAAAGGATGAATAGATCTAACTCTTTTTTGTGGATTTTTCTTGGACTGGTAAGAAAATAAATCTAATCTAGGAAAACTGGAAATTCTCACCGAGCAACCTGAAAACTGATACCACTTGATAGAGGCGAGGGTCCCGATGTTTCGATGAGATGGTGGCTATCGTTTTCTGTGGGAGTCGACTTTGACGATCCGACTACGAACGTGCGAGACGTCGCGCCTTAGCAATCGCTAAACCAACTTCCGAGGGTTATTGACCACGCACGAGCACGATCAACCTGACCACGAGGGTCTGTTTCCTGCGAGCAAACGAAGAACAAGCAAGAAACTGAGATTGCAATCTGGATATTGTGAATATATGATGAAAGCTTTATTGATCAAGGTGGGGTTCTGTGACGTCCTGGTCTGGTCGTTGGACACAAACGAAGTACGCGAAGTTGCAGCTATGGCGAACTTTTGATCTAAACAAAACCCCAAAGTCTAAACGACGCCCTAAGGGCTGTATATATGGAGGAAGAGGGGGGAATTTCGTGGCCCTTGAGGGTGGGGTCCGAAACCAACCCTAACTCTTGTTTCCCCACACATACGGACTCTAAAAATAGCCTATACTTAAGTATTTCGAAATTACATGGGCCTGGCCCATTAATAAGGTGACGCAGCACCTAGAATAGCCTATGGACGAATATTATGATGTGGCATCTTGTATATTTCGTTCAAGGCTTCATGCACTCCTTATGGCGGCTTTAAAGTCCTGAAATCATCACTTGTAACTCCGTTCTTGATCCCCTTGCGCATGCCATCAACTCCATGTGTGTTCTTGCTCCAATGTTCATCCTTCTCCAAGCTAGGCCCTTCATTTGTAAGCAAAACAAATGTATCCAATTTAGGCAGCATCATAATCTCATGAACATTAGAATCATTACCAAGAAACGAAAGTACCTGGTAATTTAATTGGCGTGCGCGAGCTCTAGTAATTGGTCCAGTATATGTAACAGTAGGGGCTGTGGGTGTAACAATGGTATTGATGTCCTCATCATGGGAGCACTATAATGGCGAGTGTCTCAAAACTCTTCCTAGGTCAAACTGACAGGATGAGCACGAAATTTTTTTTTCGAATTTTTTTTTCGACTGCCCGGACCCAAAAACTGGAAACGGGTCAAAAAAAACTTCCTATAATGGCACCTGTCTCAAAACACTCAGAAACACCTAAAAATAGGATAGCCAGAAATTTTTTCGAAAAATGCGTTTTCGAAAATTTTTGGGCCTAAACGGAGCGTGGCTACCCGACTCCCATGATGAGGACATCAATACCATTGTTACATCCACAGCCCCTACTGTTACATATACTGGACCAATTACTAGAGCTCACGCACGCCAATTAAATTATCAAGTACTTTCGTTTCTTGGTAATGATTCTAATGTTCATGAGAATATGATGCTGCCTAAATTGGATACATTTGTTTGCTTACAAATGAAGGGCCTAGCTTGGACAAGAAAGATGAACCTTGGAGCAAGTTCAAGCATGGAGATGAATGAATGCACAAGGGGATCAAGAACAGAGTTACAAGTGATGATTTCAGGACTTTGAAGCCACCATATGGGGTGCATGAAGCCTTGGACGAAATATACAAGATGCCATGATGAGGACATCAATACAATTGTTACACCCACAGCCCCTGCTGTTATAAATACTGGACCAATTACTAGAGCTCGCGCACGCCAACTAAATTACCAGGTACTTTCGTTTCTTGGTAATGATTCTAATGTTCATGAGAATATGATACTGCCTAAATTGGATACATTTGTTTTGCTTACAAATGACGGGCCTAGCTTGGAGAAGGATGAACATTGGATTAAGAACAAGCATGGAGATGATGGCATGCGCAAGGGGAACAAGAACGGAGTTACAAGTGATGATTTCAGGACTTTGAAGCCACCATAATGGGTGCATGAAGCCTTGGACGAAATATACAAGATGCCACTTCATAAATTTCGTCCCGAGGCTATTATAGGTGCTGCGTCACCT
>NW_025228078.1:29698-130031 GCF_018294505.1 Triticum aestivum
ACGAAATATACAAGATGCCACTTCATAAATTTCGTCCCGAGGCTATTATAGGTGCTGCGTCAATAATAGCCTCGGGACGATATTACATGGGCCTGGCCCAATAATAAGGTGACGCAGCACCTATAATAGCCTCGGGACGATATTTATGAAGTGACATCTTGTATATTTCGTCCAAGGCTTCATGCACCCATTATGGTGGCTTCAAAGTCCTGAAATCTTCACTTGTAACTCTGTTCTTGTTCCCCTTGCGCATGCCATCATCTCCATGCTTGTTCTTAATCCAATGTTCATCCTTCTCCAAGTTAGGCCCTTCATTTGTAAGCAAAACAAATGTATCCAATTTAGGCAGCATCATATTCTCATGAACATTAGAATCATTACCAAGAAACGAAAGTACCTGGTAATTTAGTTGGCGTGCGCGAGCTCTAGTAATTGGTCCAGTATTTATAGCAGCAGGGGTTGTGGGTGTAACAATTGATGTCCTCATCATCCTCCCCTTCTTGAAATAAAGTCGTCCTCGACGGAAGTTCATCTTCCTCACCCAAATAAGGCTTCAAATCTGCAATGTTAAAAGTGGGACTAACCCCAAAATCGGCAGGCAGCTCAAGTTTATATGCATTATCATTTATTTTCTCTAACACCTTAAAGGGACCATCAGCACGTGGCATTAACTTTGATTTGCGCAAATCCGGAAATCTATCCTTACGCAAATGTAACCAAACAAGATCTCCAGGTGCAAACACAACATGTTTTCTACCCTTATCTCCAGCAAGTTTATATTTAGCATTCATACGCTCATTGTTTTCCTTAGTTAACTCATGCATTTTTAAAATCAATTCAACACGTTGTTTAGCATCAAAATTAACCTTCTCCGAAGATGGAAGAGGCAACAAATCAATAGGTGCACGAGGTAGGAAACCATACACAACTTCAAAAGGGCACATCTTAGTAGTAGAATGCAATGAACGATTATAAGCAAATTCAATATGAGGCAACCATTCCTCCCACATTTTCTTATTATTCTTCAAAACAGCCCTAAGCATAGTAGACAACATTCTATTGACTACTTCAGTTTGTCCATCAGTTTGGGGGTGACAAGTAGTACTAAAAAGCAGTTTAGTCCCCAACTTAGCCCATAAACATCTCCAAAAGTGGCTAAGAAATTTAGTATCACGATCTGAAACAATAGTATTTGACACACCATGCAAGCGAATAATTTCACAAAAGAACAAATCAGCAACATTAACAGCATCATCGCTTTTATGACATGGTATAAAGTGTGCCATTTTCGAGAATCTATCCACGACAACAAATATGCTATCCCTCCCCTTCTTTGTTCGAGTTAAACCTAAAACAAAGTCCATAGATATATCCTCCCAAGGAACACTAGGTACAGGCAAAGGCATATATAAACCATGAGGATTGAGTCGTGACTTAGCTTTTTGACATGTAGTGCAGCGAGCAATAAAACGCTCAACATCCCGTCTCATCTTTGGCCAAAAGAAATGTGTAGCAAGTACGTCCTCCGTCTTCTTCACGCCAAAGTGTCCCATTAATCCTCCTCCATGCGCCTCCTGCAACAACAAAAGACGAACGGAGCTAGCTGGAATGCATAGCTTGTTAGCACGAAACACAAATCCATTGTTAGCGACGAACTTGTTCCACATTCTTCCTTCTTTACAATTCTGCATTACATCTTTAAAATCAGCATCATGCACATATTGATCTTTGATGGTCTCCAAACCAAATATTTTGAAGTCAAGTTGTGAAAGCATAGTATAGCGGCGAGACAATGCATCAGCAATAACATTTTCTTTTCCCTTCTTGTGTTTAATGACATAAGGAAAAGTCTCAATGAATTCAACCCATTTAGCATGTCTACGATTCAGTTTAGCTTGACTTTTAATATGTTTCAAAGATTCCTGATCAGAATGTATAACAAATTCTTTGGGCCATAAATAATGTTGCCATGTTTCTAAAGTCCGAACAAGAGCATATAATTCTTTATCATAAGTAGAATAATTCAGACTAGGCCCACTCAATTTTTCAGAAAAGTATGCAACAGGTTTGCCATCTTGTAATAACACACCGCCTAATCCAATTCCACTAGCATCACATTCAAGCTCAAAAGTCTTATTAAAATCAGGAAGTTGGAGTAAAGGAGCATGTGTCAACTTATCTTTCAATACCGAGAAGGCTTCTTCCTGTGCGGTACCCCAAAGAAAAGGCACATCTTTCTTTGTAAGCTCATTGAGAGGTGCAGCAATGGTGCTGAAATCTCTCACAAAACGCCTATAGAATCCAGCGAGGCCAAGAAAACTCCTCACTTGTGTGACCGTTTTGGGCTGCGGCCAACTCTCAATAGCTTCAATCTTGGGTTTATCAACTTCAATTCCCTGTGGAGTAACAACATAGCCAAGAAAAGATACTCGGTCGGTGCAAAAGGTGCACTTCCCAAGGTTACCAAACAAACGTGCATCACATAGAGCAATAAAAACAGCACGTAAATGTTCCAAATGTTCTTCCAAAGATCTGCTATAAATCAATATGTCATCAAAGTAAACTACCACAAATCGTCCAATGAAAGCACGTAAAACTTCGTTCATTAATCTCATGAAAGTACTAGGTGCATTAGTTAACCCAAAAGGCATGACTAACCACTCATATAATCCAAACTTAGTTTTGAATGCTGTTTTCCATTCATCTCCCAATTTCATACGAATTTGATGGTATCCACTATGCAAATCAACTTTGGAGAATATTGTAGAGCCACTCAATTCATCAAGCATATCATCTAGCCTAGGAATAGGATTACGATAATGAATAGTAATATTATTAATGCCTCTACAATCAACACACATACGTGATGTACCATCCTTTTTCGGCACTAGAATAATAGGAACAGCACAAGGACTAAGGGATTCGCATATATAACCTTTGTCGAGAAGCTCTTGTACTTGACGCATAATCTCCTTCGTCTCCTCTGGATTGGTACGGTATGGTGCACGATTTGGCAGTGAAGCACCGGGAATTAAGTCAATCTGATGCTCAATCCCTCGAATAGGCGGTAATCCCGGTGGCACGTCTTGTGGAAAGACGTCAGCGAACTCCTGCAAAATGTTAGTGACAGCAGGAGGCAAAGAGGAAGGCACGTCCTCGAATGAAAATAATGCCTCTTTGCACACAAAAGCATAGCAAATAGATTTGCTGAAATCTAGCTCATCAAAATCAGATTTGGTGGCAAATAAACATGCACTTTTCAATTTAATTTCAGAAGCAACACTAGATGGTTTATTATTAGGCTTGATTTGTTGCTCAAATTCTTTTGGCACAATCTGATTTTCACTCTTATTCTTCTCCTGTTTTGCTTTATTAGCTCTATTAATATCATCTTTCAGAATGGAATCAGGAGTCATAGGAAGCAAAGTAATATTTTTATCCTTATGAACAAGAGTATAGTGATTGTTTCTACCATGGTGTACAGAATTTTTATCAAATTGCCATGGTCTACCAAGTACTCCCTCCGTTCCTAAATACTTGTCTTTCTAGAGATTTCAACAAGTGACTACATACGGTGCAAAATGAGTGAATCTACACTTTAAAATATGTCTACATACATCCGTATATTGAGTCCATTTGAAATGCCTAGAAAGACAAGTATTTGGGAACGGAGGTAGTAATAAGGAACATGCTTGCATAGGTACCACATCACAATCAACATAATCAGCATATGTAGAGATACTAAAATGCACACGAACAGTACGTGTTACCTTAACCTTGCCGCTGTTGTTGAACCATTGGATGTAGTAAGGATGTGGATGTGGTCTTGTGGTGAGAGAAAGCTTCTCCACCATCTCCATGCTAGCCAAGTTGTTGCAGCTCCCTCCGTCTATTATGACGCGCATAGAACGTTCCTTCACAACTCCCTTGGTATGGAACAAATTGTGCCTCTGATTTTGCTCAGCTTGTGTGACCTGCACACTCAAAACACGTTGAGCAACTAAACATTCATACCTGTCAGCGTCTTCAGGAGCCATGTATTGCGTCTCATGATCAGAATCATCTCCACCATGTTCTTCACGTGTAATAAGAGCCAATGTCTCCTCATCATAGTCACTAGCGGACTCATATCCACCACCCTCGGTAGCAATCATCACACGCGGAGATTTGCATTCTCTCGCATAATGACTTCCTCCCTTACAACGACGACAAATAATATCACTTGTGTGCCCTGTTGATGCCCTGGAAGAAGAAGAACTCTGTGCAGGCCCGGCAGGTGCGCTCTTGGCAGATAATGGTGGTTGTTCCTGTTTTCTTGTATCACGGCTGTAAGAGGCACCTGATTGAGGTGTTGGTGCAGTTGAAGTAGAAGATGCACGCGGTGTCCATGATGAAGGTCGGCCTGCAGAAAAGTTAGTTCGCGCCAATGCTTGTCGATCCTGCACTTCACGTTCAGCTTTACAAGCAAGATGGAATAAACGAGTGATATTAGTATACTCCTTATAGTCTAGAATGGTCTGAATCTCTCTATTTAATCCACCCAGAAAACGTGCAAGCATAGCTTCATTCTCCTCAACAATACCACATCGAATCATGCCAGTTTGTAATTCCTGATAATATTCTTCTACAGAATTTTTTCCTTGTCTTAAACGCTGCAATTTTTGAAGCAATTCACGTTGATAATATGGTGGAACCCAACGCGTACGCATAGCAGTTTTCAAAGCAGCCCAAGTAGTTGGAATACGATACAATCTACAGTGTTCAGACCACCAGACACATGCAAAACTAGTGAAAGCACAAACAGCAGCAGCAACCCGTCTCTCCTCGGGATATTGTAAACATGTAAAACGTTGTTCAGTTTCTAACTCCCAAGTAAGATATATATCAGGAACATATCTACCCTCAAATGGTGGAATATTCAATTTCAGTTTAGGAATATGGACATCATCTCGTACCTGAGGTGGTGGTGCAGGCCTACCATTGCGAATATATACCTGAGGTCGACCTGCTGGTAGTGGTGCTGGTGGTTGCACGTAGTTCTGATTTTGAGAAACCTCATCCTCGTAATCTCCCACATAATCATCCTCCTCCGCATCAGCAGCAGGAGCCACAGAAGTATCAACAGCAGCACCAACAGTTTGGCCAAACGCAAGAGGAACACGGCTCGCTCGGCGGAGGTCTATTTCGCGACGTGGAGGTAGTCGTTGTTGTTGTTGTTGGAGAGGTGCGTTAGGTGCAGCGGGTGGTGGTGGTGGAAGACGCGCGAGCAATTCATTAAACTTGTTATCGAGCTTTGTTTCGAACGTCTTCTCCATGCCACCTATCTTCTCCATGGCCTCTTCAAATCTGTTTAGCACGTCTTGCACCTGTTCACTCATCATTTGCTGAAATTTATCATGCAAATCCTTATTCGTCATGTTCTCCCAGTCAGTCTCGTCGGCTTGTGATCCTGGCATGGTTAGCAGCAATAGAAACACACAAGAATATGATCCTACAGACTACTAACAAGAGGTGGTGGTGGGTGTCACAAATCCGTCAAGCAAATCTCAAATTCTTACCAGTTCTTACCCAGCAGCAGGCGGTGATCGGCAACCGTTGTAGTCAAAAACTCTCAAAGTTTGGATAGAGCGATTACCATGGAGCGTCAAACGCACGACGTAGATGTATGTGGAGCTGGGAAGGCTTATAATATGGTAGCAAAGAGGGTCAGCAATAATCAATTCAGAGATGCAAAGTTGAATAAACGCTCAACGACGGTACTGTGCTGGTCCTAGGCTAGACTGTGCTAGAGACGCGAGCCTAGAACACCAACAAAATCACGGCGCGGCACGTAAACAAGGGAAAAGCACACTCTGGATTTTTTTTCGCTCTTTTTTTGCGCTCTTTTTTTTGCGCTGCTTTTTTTTTGCGAAAAATCACTATAATGGCGAGTGTCTCAAAACTCTTCCTAGCTCAAACTAACAGGATGGGCACGAAATTTTTTCGACCAATTTTTTTTTCGACTGCCCGGACCCAAAAACTGGAAACGGGTCAAAAAAAAACTCTTCCTATAATGACCCGTTTTTTTTTGACCCGTTTTTTCTTGACACGTAAAAATAGGAAGTTTTTTTTGACCCGTTTCCAGTTTTTGGGTCCGGGCAGTCAAAAAAAAAAATTGGTCGACAAAATTTCGTGCCCATCCTGTCAGTTTGAGCTAGGAAGAGTTTTGAGACACTCGCTATTATAGTGATTTTTCGCAAAAAAAAAGCAGCGCAAAAAAAAAGAAAACAGCGCAAAAAAGAGAGAGAGAAAAAAAATTCCAGAGTGTGCTTTTCCCTTGTTTACGTGCCGCGCCGTGATTTTGTTGGTGTTCTAGGCTCGCGTCTCTAGCACAGTCTAGCCTAGGACCAGCACAGTAGCGTCGTTGAGCGTTTATTCAACTTTGCATCTCTGAATTGATTATTGCTGACCCTTTTTTTTGCTACCATATTATAAGCCTTCCCAGCTCCACATATATCTACGTCGTGCATTTGACTCTCCCTGGTAATCGCTCTATCCAAGCTTTGAGAGTTTTTGACTACAACGGTTGCCGATCACCGCCTGCTGCTGGGTAAGAACTGGTAAGAATTTGAGATTTGCTTGATGGATTTGTGACACCCACCACCACCTCTTGTTAGTAGTCTGTAGGATCATATTCTTGTGTGTTTCTATTGCTGCTAACCATGCCAGGATCACAAGCCAACGAGACTGACTGGGAGAACATGACGAATAAGGATTTGCATGATAAATTTCAGCAAATGATGAGTGAACAGGTGCAAGACGTGCTAAACAGATTTGAAGAGGCCATGGAGAAGATAGATGGCATGGAGAAGACGTTCGAAACAAAGCTCGATAACAAGTTTAATGAATTGCTCGCGCGTCTTCCACCACCACCACCCGCTGCACCTAACGCACCTCTCCAACAACAACAACAACGACTACCTCCACGTCGCGAAATAGACCTCCGCCGAGCGAGCCGTGTTCCTCTTGCGTTTGGCCAAACTGTTGGTGCTGCTGTTGATACTTCTGTGGCTCCTGCTGCTGATGCGGAGGAGGATGATTATGTGGGAGATTACGAGGATGAGGTTGCTCAAAATCAGAACTACGTGCAACCACCAGCACCACCACTAGCAGGTCGACCTCAGGTATATATTCATAATGGTAGGCCTGCACCACCACCTCAAGTACGAGATGATGTCCATATTACTAAACTGAAATTGAATATTCCACCATTTGAGGGTAGATATGTTCCTGATATATATCTTACTTGGGAGTTAGAAACTGAACAACGTTTTACATGTTTACAATATCCCGAGGAGAGACGGGTTGCTGCTGCTGTTTGTGCTTTCACTAGTTTTGCATGTGTCTGGTGGTCTGAACATTGTAGATTATATCCTATTCCAACTACTTTGGCTGCTTTGAAAACCGCTATGCGTACGCGTTGGGTTCCACCATATTATCAACGTGAATTGCTTCAAAAATTGCAGCGTTTAAGACAAGGAAAAAATTCTGTAGAAGAATATTATCAGGAATTACAAACTGGCATGATTCGATGTGGTATTGTTGAGGAGAATGAAGCTATGCTTGCACGTTTTCTGGGTGGATTAAATAGAGAGATTCAGACCATTCTAGACTATAAGGAGTATACTAATATCACTCGTTTATTCCATCTTGCTTGTAAAGCTGAACGTGAAGTGCAGGATCGACAAGCATTGGCGCAAACTAACTTTTCTGCAGGCCGACCTTCATCATGGACACCGCGTGCATCTTCTACTTCAACTGCACCAGCACCTCAATCAGGTGCCTCCTACAACCGTGATACAAGAAAACAGGAACAACCACCATTATCTGCCAAGAGCGCACCTGCCGGGCCTGCACAGAGTTCTTCTTCTTCCAGGGCATCAACAGGGCACACAAGTGATATTATTTGTCGTCGTTGTAAGGGAGGAGGTCATTATGCGAGAAAATGCAAATCTCCGCGTGTGATGATTGCTACCGAGGGTGGTGGATTTGAGTCCGCTAGTGACTATGATGAGGAGACATTGGCTCTTATTACACGTGAAGAACATGGTGGAGATGATTCTGATCATGAGACGCAATACATGGCTCCTGAAGACGCTGACAGGTATGAATGTTTAGTTGCTCAACGTGTTTTGAGTGTGCAGGTCACACAAGCTGAGCAAAATCAGAGGCACAATTTGTTCCATACCAAGGGAGTTGTGAAGGAACGTTCTGTGCGCGTCATAATAGACGGAGGGAGCTGCAAGAACTTGGCTAGCATGGAGATGGTGGAGAAGCTTTCTCTCACCACAAGACCACATCCACATCCTTACTACATCCAATGGTTCAACAACAGCGGCAAGGTTAAGGTAACACGTACTGTTCGTGTGCATTTTAGTATCTCTACATATGCTGATTATGTTGATTGTGATGTGGTACCTATGCAAGCATGTTCCTTATTACTTGGTAGACCATGGCAATTTGATAAAAATTTTGTACACCATGGTAGAAACAATCACTATACTCTTGTTCATAAGGATAAAAATATTACTTTGCTTCCTATGACTCCTGATTCCATTTTGAAAGATGATATTAATAGAGCTAATAAAGCACAACAGGAGAAGAATAAGAGTGAAAATCAGATTGTGGCAAAAGAATTTGAGCAACAAATGAAGCCTAATAATAAACCATCTAGTGTTGCTTCTGAAATTAAATTGAAAAGTGCATGTTTATTTGCCACCAAATCTGATATTGATGAGCTAGATTTCAGCAAATCTGTTTGCTATGCTTTTGTGTGCAAAGAGGCATTATTTTCATTCGAGGACGTGCCTTCCTCTTTGCCTCCTGATGAGGACATGACTACCTTGGATATGACCAAAAATATTGCATATATGCATATTTGTCAGGTGATTTCTAGTGCAAACTATTCAATAATCTATTTATGTTATCCAGAACAAAAATACTTCACACACTTTTGTGTTTTGTCTAATTGCAGGTGTATGGGACATTTGTACAATCCACATATGAAGATAAGGAAGAAAGAGATGTTTATTTGCTGTCCAAAAAGTTCTTTCACGTCACTTTTGGCCCAAGAGAAGATAGAGTCCAAGTCTCTCACGTTCTGGATTCAGATTCGGACTGCACAGACATACCTGACTCAAAACGCACACAAGTTTTTCATACGGACTCCGAATTGGGTGATTCTTTTTTTGTTGGAAACTAGATTTCGTGCACCTTCCAACCCAATTGGAATCACCTTCAAATTCGTCCGGAGCGTTGAGTTGTGGACGAAACAATCTGATGCTGCAGCAGAATCCGAGTCAAACTACAAGTCCAAAGGTGTTACATCACCTCCACTTGGGCCCATGAGCCTTGTACGACCTAGGGTTAGTTTTAGGCTGCCTTGGGACGTCCTCCCACCTCCTTGGCCGCCACCCCTTGCTCCTATATAAGTAGATCCATCTAGTAGCTTTTTCCTTGGGTTTTGTTTAGATTAAAAGTTCGCCATAGCTGCAACTTCGCGTACTTCGTTTGTGTTCAACGACCAGACAAAGGCGTCACAGAACCCCACCTTGATCAATAAAGCTTTCATCTTATATTCGCAATATCCAGATTGCAATCTCAGTTTCTTGCTTGTTCTTCGTTTGCTCGCAGGAAACAGACCCTCGTGGTCAGGTTGATCGTGCTCCGGCGTGGTCAATAACCTCTCGGAGTTGGTTTAGCGATTGCTAAGGCGCGACGTCCTCGCACGTTCGTAGTCGGATCGTCAAAGTCGACTTCCACCAAAGCGAAATCCACTATCTCATCGAAAGACGGGACACCTTTGCCTCTATCAAGAAGCTTTCTCTCACCACAAGACCACATCCACATCCTTACTACATCCAATGGTTCAACAACAGCGGCAAGGTTAAGGTAACACGTACTGTTCGTGTGCATTTTAGTATCTCTACATATGCTGATTATGTTGATTGTGATGTGGTACCTATGCAAGCATGTTCCTTATTACTTGGTAGACCATGGCAATTTGATAAAAATTCTGTACACCATGGTAGAAACAATCACTATACTCTTGTTCATAAGGATAAAAATATTACTTTGCTTCCTATGACTCCTGATTCCATTTTGAAAGATGATATTAATAGAGCTAATAAAGCAAAACAGGAGAAGAATAAGAGTGAAAATCAGATTGTGGCAAAAGAATTTGAGCAACAAATGAAGCCTAATAATAAACCATCTAGTGTTGCTTCTGAAATTAAATTGAAAAGTGCATGTTTATTTGCCACCAAATCTGATATTGATGAGCTAGATTGCAGCAAATCTGTTTGCTATGCTTTTGTGTGCAAAGAGGCATTATTTTCATTCCAGGACGTGCCTTCCTCTTTGCCTCCTGCTGTCACTAACATTTTGCAGGAGTTCGCTGACGTTTTTCCACAAGACGTGCCACCGGGATTACCGCCTATTCGAGGGATTGAGCATCAGATTGACTTAATTCCCGGTGCTTCACTGCCAAACCGTGCACCATACCGTACCAATCTAGAGGAGACGAAGGAGATTATGCGTCAAGTACAAGAGCTTCTCGACAAAGGTTATATACGCGAATCCCTTAGTCCTTGTGCTGTTCCTATTATTCTAGTGCCGAAAAAGGATGGTCCATCACGTATGTGTGTTGATTGTAGAGGCATTAATAATATTACTATTCGTTATCGTCATCCTATTCATAGGCTAGATGATATGCTTGATGAATTGAGTGGCTCTACAATATTCTCCAAAGTTGATTTGCGTAGTGGCTACCATCAAATTCGTATGAAATTGGGAGATGAATGGAAAACAGCATTTAAAACTAAGTTTGGATTATATGAGTGGTTAGTCATGCCTTTTGGGTTAACTAATGCACCTAGTACTTTCATGAGATTAATGAACGAAGTTTTACATGCTTTCATTGGACGATTTGTGGTAGTTTACTTTGATGACATATTGATTTATAGCAGATCTTTGGAAGACCATTTGGAACATTGACGTGCTGTTTTTATTGCTCTACGTGATGCACGTTTGTTTGGTAACCTTGGGAAGTGCACCTTTTGCACCTACCGAGTATCTTTTCTTGGCTATGTTGTTACTCCATAGGGAATTGAAGTTGATAAAGCCAAGATTGAAGCTACTGAGAGTTGGGCGCAGCCCAAAACGGTCACACAAGTGAGGAGTTTTCTTGGCCTCGCTGGATTCTATAGGCGTTTTGTGAGAGATTTCAGCACCATTGCTGCACCTCTCAATGAGCTTACAAAGAAAGATGTGCCTTTTCTTTGGGGTACCGCACAGGAAGAAGCCTTCACGGTATTAAAAGATAACTTGACACATGCTCCTTTACTCCAACTTCCTGATTTTAATAAGACTTTTGAGCTTGAATGTGATGCTAGTGGAATTGGATTAGGAGGTGTGTTATTACAAGATGGCAAACCTGTTGCATACTTTTCTGAAAAATTGAGTGGGCCTAGTCTGAATTATTCTACTTATGATAAAGAATTATATGCTCTTGTTCGGACTTTAGAAACATGGCAACATTATTTATGGCCCAAAGAATTTGTTATAAATTCTGATCATGAATCTTTGAAACATATTAAAAGTCAAGCTAAACTGAATCGTAGACATGCTAAATGGGTTGAATTCATTTAGACTTTCCCTTATGTCATTAAACACAAGAAGGGAAAAGAAAATGTTATTGCTGATGCATTGTCTCGTCGCTATACTATGCTTTCACAACTTGACTTCAAAATATTTGGTTTGGAGACCATCAAAGATCAATATGTGCATGATGCTGATTTTAAAGATGTAATGCAGAATTGTAAAGAAGGAAGAAGGTGGAACAAGTTTGTTGTTAACGATGGATTTGTGTTTCGTGCTAACAAGCTATGCATTCCAGCTAGCTTCGTTCGTCTTTTGTTGTTGCAGGAGGCGCATGGAGGAGGATTAATGGGACACTTTGGCATGAAGAAGACGGAGGACGTACTGGCTAAACATTTCTTTTGGCCAAAGATGAGACGGGATGTTGAGCGTTTTATTGCTCGCTGCACTACATGTCAAAAAGCTAAGTCACGACTCAATCCTCATGGTTTATATATGCCTTTGCCTGTACCTAGTGTTCCTTGGGAGGATGTATCTATGGACTTTGTTTTAGGTTTACCTCGAACAAAGAAGGGGATGGATAGCATATTTGTTGTCGTGGATAGATTCTCGAAAATGGCACACTTTATACCATGTCATAAAAGCGATGATGCTGTTAATGTTGCTGATTTGTTCTTTCGTGAAATTATTCGCTTGCATGGTGTGCCAAATACTATTGTTTCAGATCGTGATACTAAATTTCTTAGCCACTTTTGGAGATGTTTATGGGCTAAGTTGGGGACTAAACTGCTTTTTAGTACTACTTGTCACCCCCAAACAGATGGACAAACTGAAGTAGTCAATAGAACGTTGTCTACTATGCTTAGGGCTGTTTTGAAGAATAATAAGAAAATGTGGGAGGAATGCTTGCCTCATATTGAATTTGCTTATAATCGTTCATTGCATTCTACTACTAAGATGTGCCCTTTTGAAGTTGTGTATGGTTTCCTACCTCGTGCACCTATTGATTTGTTGCCTCTTCCATCTTCAGAGAAGGTTAATTTTGATGCTAAACAACGTGCTGAATTGATTTTAAAAATGCATGAGTTAACTAAGGAAAACGTTGAGCGTATGAATGCTAAATATAAACTTGCTGGAGATAAGGGTAGAAAACATGTTGTGTTTGCACCTGGAGATCTTGTTTGGTTACATTTGCGTAAGGATAGATTTCCTGATTTGCGCAAATCAAAGTTAATGCCAGTGCTGATGGTCCCTTTATGGTGTTAGAGAAAATAAATGATAATGCATATAAACTTGAGCTGCCTGCAGATTTTGGGGTTAGTCCCACTTTTAACATTGCAGATTTGAAGCCTTATTTGGGTGAGGAAGATGAACTTCCGTCGAGGACGACTTCATTTCAAGAAGGGGAGGATGATGAGGACATCAATACAATTGTTACACCTACAGCCCCTGCTGCTATACATACTGGACCAATTACTAGAGCTCGTGCACGCCAACTAAATTACCAGGTACTTTCGTTTCTTGGTAATGATTCTAATGTTCATGAGAATATGATGCTGCCTAAATTGGATACATTTGTTTTTCTTAGAAACGAAGGGCCTAGCTTGGAGAAGGATGAACATTGGAGCAAGAACAAGCATGGAGATGTTGGCATGCGCAAGGGGAACAAGAACGGAGTTACAAGTGATGATTTCAGGACTTTGAAGCCACCATAATGGGTGCATGAAGCCTTGGACGAAATATACAAGATGCCACTTCATAAATTTCGTCCCGAGCCTATTTTAGGTGCTGCGTCACCTTATTATTGGGCCAGGCCCATGTAATTTCGAAATACATAAGTATAGGCTATTTTTAGAGTCCGTATGTGTGGGGAAACAAGAGATGGGGTTGATTTCGGACCCCTCCACCAAGGGCCACGAAATTCCCCCCTCTTCCTCCATATATACAGCCCTTAGGGCATCGTTTAGACTTTGGGTTTTGTTTAGATTAAAAGTTCGCCATAGCTGCAACTTCGCGTACTTCGTTTGTGTTCAACAACCAGACAAAGGCGTCATAGAACCCCACCTTGATCAATAAAGCTTTCATCTTATATTCGCAATATCCAGATTGCAATCTCAGTTTCTTGCTTGTTCTTCGTTTGCTCGCAGGAAACAGACCCTCGTGGTCAGGTTGATCGTGCTCCGGCATGGTCAATAACCTCCCAGAGTTGGTTTAGCGATTGCTAAGGCGCGACGTCCTCGCACGTTCGTAGTCGGATCGTCAAAGTCGACTGCCACCAAAGCGATATCCCTCATCTCAATGAAAGACGGGACACATTTGCCTCTATCACACCCCAGCATATACATCGCAGCTGCCATATACAACCACCAATCCGAGTCCACACATACCAACGCCATATAGCGCCACCAATCCGAGTCCAGATATACCATCGCCATATACAACCACCAGTCCGAGTTCCACCAGATTCATCTCCGCCACCAGTCCTAGTCTGAGTCCAGTATTTGTTGCTTTGT
Organism: Triticum aestivum; assembly: GCF_018294505.1. NCBI lineage: Eukaryota > Viridiplantae > Streptophyta > Magnoliopsida > Poales > Poaceae > Triticum > Triticum aestivum. The sequence continues at coordinate 43,849 of NW_025228078.1, forward strand.
TTTCGAGTTCGAGATCACGCGTACTTCGAGTCGTGACCAAGTCGGTCTTCCCAACTTCCGTGCTATCCGCAGTAGAAAAATAGTTCCAAACTCAAAAAAGAGGAAAAAAAGAGGAAAAAAGTGCAAAAAAGGGAAAATATTCAGAGAGTGCTCCTTGCTTGTTTACGTGCCGTGCCGTGATTTTGTTCGTGTTCTAGGCCCGCGTCTCTAGTACGGTCTAGCCTAGGACCAGCACAGTACCGTCGTTGAGCGTTTATTCAACTTTGCATCTCTGAATTGATTATTGCTAACATTTTTGCTACCATATCATAAGCCTTCCCAGCTCCACATACACCTACATCGTGCGTTTGACACCACCTGGCAATCGCTCTATCCAATCTTTGAGAGTTTTGACTCCGACGGTTGCCGATCACCACCTGCTGCTGGGTAAGAACTGGTAAGAATTTGAGATTCGCTTGCCAGATTTGTGATACACCACCACCACCACCAATACCACCACTTCCTAGTAGTCTGTAAGATCATATTCTTGTGTGTTTCGATTGCTGCTAACCATGGCAGGATCACAAGCCGATGAGACAGATTGGGAGAACATGACGAACAAAGAGCTACATGATAAATTTCAGCAAATGATGAGTGGACAGGTGCAAGATGTGCTAAAAAGATTTGAAGAGGCCATGAAGAAGATAGATGGCATGGAGAAGACGTTTGAAACAAAGCTCGATAACAAGTTTAATGAATTGCTCACGCGTCTTCCACCACCACCACCGGCTGCACCTAACGCACCTCTACAACAACAACAACAACAACAACAGCAACAACAACAACATCGCCTTCCAAATCAAGTGGGACGGGCACTGCGCATTCCCCTTGAGCCTAGTGAAAATTCTGGTGCCGCTGTTGATGCTTCTGTAGCTCCTGCTGCTACCGCAGAGGTGGAGGACCATTACGAGGATGAGGTTGATCAAAATCAGAACTACATGCAACCACCAGCACCACCGCCACCAGGTCGTCCTCATGCATATCATCGCAATGGTAGGGCTGCACAACCACCTCAAATACGTGATCATGACCATCTCCCTAAACTAAAATTGAACATTCCTCCATTTGAGGGTAGATATGTTCCTGATATATATCTTACTTGGGAGTTAGAAACTGAACAACGATTTACATGTTTACTATATCCTGAGGAGAGACGTGTTCCTGCTGCTGTTTGTGCTTTCACTAGTTTTGCATGTGTTTGGTGGTCTGAACATTGTAGATTATATCCTATTCCAGCTACTTGGGCTGCTTTGACAACTGCTATGCGTACTCGTTGGGTTCCACCATATTATCAACGTGAATTACTTCAAAAATTGCAGCATTTAAGACAAGGAAAAAATTTCTGTAGAAGAATATTATCAGGAATTACAAACTGGCATGATTAGATGTGGTATTGTTGAGGAGAATGAAGCTATGCTTGCACATTTTATGGGTGGATTAAATAGAGAGATTCATACCATTCTAGAGTATAAGGAGTATACTAATATCACTCGTTTATTCCATCTTGCTTGTAAAGCTGAACGTGAAGTGCAGGATCGACAGGTATTGGCGCGAACTAACTTTTCTGTTGGTCGATCTTCATCATGGACACCACGTGCATCCTCTATTTCCACTGCACCAGCACCTCCATCAGGTGCCACCTCCAGTCGTGATACAAGAAAGAAAGCACAACCACCACTATCTGCCAAGAGCACACCTGCTGGGCCTGCACAGAGTTCTTCTTCTTCCATGACATCAACAGGGCACACAAGTGATATTATTTGTCGTTGTTGTAAGGGAAGAGGACATTTTGCGAGAGAATGCACATCTCAGCGTGTGATGATTGTTACTGAGGATGGTGGATATGAGTCTGCTAGTGACTATGATGAGGAGACTTTGGCTCTTATTACACACGAAGAACACGGTGGAGAGGATTCTTATCATGAGACGCAATACATGGCCGCCAAAGATGCTGACAAGTATGAATGTTTAGTTGCTCAACATGTTTTGAGTGTGCAGGTTACACATGCTGAGCAAAATCAGAGGCATAATTTGTTCCATACAAAGAGAGTTGTGAAGGAACGTTCTGTTCGCTTCATCATAGATGGAGGGAGCTGCAATAACTTGGCTAGCATGGAGATGGTGGAGAAGCTATCTCTCACCACAAGACCACATCCACATCCTTACTACATCCAATGGTTCAACAACAACGGCAAGGTTAAGGTAACACGTACTGTTCGTGTGCATTTTAGTATCTCTACATATGCTGATTATGTTGATTGTGACGTGGTACCTATGCAAGCATGTTCCTTATTACTTGGTAGACCATGGCAATTTGATAAAAATTCTGTACACCATGGTACAAACAATCAGTATACTCTTGTTCATAAGGATAAAAATATTACTTTGCTTCCTATGACTCCTGATTCCATTTTGAAAGATGATATTAATAGAGCTAATAAAGAAAAATAGGAGAAAAATAAGAGTGAAAATCAGATTGTGGCAAAAGAATTCGAGCAACAAATGAAGCCTAATAATAAACCATCTAGTGTTGTTACTGAAATTAAATTGAAAAGTGCATGTTTACTTGCAACCAAATCTGATATTGATAATCTAGATTTTAGCAAATCTGTTTGTTATGCTTTTGTGTGCAAAGAGGCATTATTTTCATTCGAGGACGTGCCTTCCTCTTTGGCTCCTGCTGTCACTAACATTTTGCAGGAGTTCGCTGATGTCTTTCCACAAGACGTGCCACCGGGATTATCACCTATTAGAGGGATTGAGCATCTAATTGACTTAATTCCTGGTGGATCATTACCCAACCGTGCACCATACCGTACCAATCCAGAGGAGACGTGATGAGGACATCAATACAATTGTTACACCCACAGCCCCTGCTGCTATAAATACTGGACCAATTACTAGAGCTCGCGCACGCCAACTAAATTACCAGGTACTTTTGTTTCTTGGTAATGATTCTAATGTTCATGAGAATATGATGCTGCCTAAATTGGATACATTTGTTTTGCTTACAAATGAAGGGCCTAGCTTGGAGAAGGATGAACATTGGATTAAGAACAAGCATGGAGATGATGGCATGCGCAAGGGGAATAAGAACGGAGTTACAAGTGATGATTTCAGGACTTTGAAGCCACCATAATGGGTGCATGAAGCCTTGGACGAAATATACAAGATGCCACTTCATAAATTTCGTCCCGAGGCTATTATAGGTGCTGCGTCACCTTATTATTGGGCCAGGCCCATGTAATTTCGAAATACATAAGTATAGGCTATTTTTAGAGTCCGTATGTGTGGGGAAACAAGAGATAGGGTTGATTTCGGACCCCTCCACCAAGGGTCACGAAATTCCCCCCTCTTCCTCCATATATACAGCCCTTAGGGCATCGTTTAGACTTTGGGTTTTGTTTAGATTAAAAGTTCGCCATAGCTGCAACTTCGCGTACTTCGTTTGTGTTCAACGACCAGACAAAGGCGTCACAGAACCCCACCTTGATCAATAAAGCTTTCATCTTATATTCGCAATATCCAGATTGCAATCTCAGTTTCTTGCTTGTTCTTCATTTGCTCGTAGGAAACAGACCCTCGTGGTCAGGTTGATCGTGCTCCGGCGTGGTCAATAACCTCTCGGAGTTGGTTTAGCGATTGCTAAGGCGCGACGTCCTCGCACGTTCGTAGTCGGATCGTCAAAGTCGACTGCCACCAAAGCGATATCCATCATCTCATCGAAAGACGGGACACCTTTGCCTCTATCAAGTGGTATCAGAGTTCCAGGTTGCTCGGTGAGATTTTACAGTTTTTCGTAGTTTAGATCGAGTCTGTTCTTCATACCTACAGTCCACGAAAAAGCCACAAAAAAATTAGGGTTAGTTCATCATATCCGAACCAATCTGAGCCTTTGCATAATCTTTTTAGGGTTTTGCTTTGTTGAATTTGCGGTTGGATCGTCATGTCTAGTTGCTGGTCTTAGAGTCTAGTCTTTTAGAGTTTCGAGTTCTGGTCATAAGTTGTCACGCCGCCGCCGCACCATCATCATTGCCCCTGCCATCTACCACCACCGCTTCGAATCCGTATCCATATACCACCACCGCTGTCATATACTACCACCGCTGCCATCTACCACTATATATCCACCACCAATCCGAGTTCTTGTCATATTAGGTTTGTTTTCGAGATCCATCTAGATTCCGATTCGTGTTTCCTTGCCGGAGTAGGTTTCGAAAAAAATAATTGGTCGAAAAAATTTCGTGACCATCCCGTCAGTTTGACCTAGGAAGAGTTTTGAGACACTCGCCATTATAGTGATTTTTCGCAAAAAAAAAGCAGCGCAAAAAAAAAGAAAACAGCGCAAAAAAAAGAGCGAAAAAAAATCCATAGTGTGCTTTTCCCTTGTTTACGTGCCGCGCCGTGATTTTGTTGGTGTTCTAGGCTCGCGTCTCTAGCACAGTCTAGCCTAGGACCAGCACAGTACCGTCGTTGAGCGTTTATTCAACTTTGCATCTCTGAATTGATTATTGTTAACCCTTTTTGCTACCATATTATAAACCTTCCCAGCTCCAAATACATCTACGTCGTGCGTTTGACACTCCCTGGTAATCGCTCTATCCAAGCTTTGAGAGTTTTTGACTACAACGGTTGCCGATCACCGCCTGCTGCTGGGTAAGAACTGGTAAGAATTTGAGATTTGCTTGACGGATTTGTGACACCCACCACCACCTCTTGTTAGTAGTCTGTAGGATCATATTCTTGTGTGTTTCTATTGCTGCTAACCATGCCAGGATCACAAGCCGACGAGACTGACTGGGAGAACATGACGAATAAGGATTTGCATGATAAATTTCAGCAAATGATGAGTGGACAGGTGCAAGATGTGCTAAACAGATTTGAAGAGGCCATGGAGAAGATAGATGGCATAGAGAAGACGTTCGAAACAAAGCTCGATAACAAGTTTAATGAATTGCTCGCGCGTCTTCCACCACCACCACCCGCTGCACCTAACGCACCTCTCCAACAACAACAACAACGACTACCTCCACGTCGCGAAACAGATCTCCGCCGAGCGAGCCGTGTTCCTCTTGCGTTTGGCCAAACTGTTGGTGCTGCTGTTGATACTTTTGTGGCTCCTGCTGCTGATGCGGAGGAGGTTGATTATGTGGGAGATTACGAGGATGAGGTTGCTCAAAATCAGAACTACGTGCAACCACCTGCACCACAACCACCAGGTCGTCCACATGCAAATAATCACAATGGTAGGGCTTTCCCTCAGGTACGAGATCATGACCATCTTCCTAAACTGAAATTGAATATTCCACCTTTCGAGGGTAGATATGTTCCTGATAAATATCATACTTGGGAGTTAGAAACTGAACAACGATTTACATGTTTACAATATCCCGAGGAGAGACGAGTTGCCGCTGCTGTTTGTGCTTTCACTAGTTTTGCATGTGTATGGTGATAGAGGCAAAGGTGTCCCGTCTTTCGATGAGATGATGGATATCACTTTGGTGGAAGTCGACTTTGACGATCTGACTACGAACGTGCGAGGACGTCGCGCCTTAGCAATCGCTAAACCAACTCCGAGAGGTTATTGACCACGCCGGAGCACGATCAACCTGACCACGAGGGTCTGTTTCCTGCGAGCAAACGAAGAACAAGCAAGAAACTAAGATTGCAATCTGGATATTGCGAATATAAGATGAAAGCTTTATTGATCAAGGTGGGGTTCTGTGACGCCTTTGTCTGGTCGTTGAACACAAACGAAGTACGCGAAGTTGCAGCTATGGCGAACCTTTAATCTAAACAAAACCCAAAGTCTAAACGATGCCCTAAGGGCTGTATATATGGAGGAAGAGGGGGGAATTTCGTGGCCGTTGGGGGAGGTGATAGAGGCAATGGTGTCCCGTCTTTCGATGAGATGATGGATATCGCTTTGGTGGAAGTCGACTTTGACGATCCGACTAGGAACGTGCGAGGACGTCGCGCCTTAGCAATCGCTAAACCAACTCCGAGAGGTTATTGACCACGCCGGAGCACGATCAACCTGACCACGAGGGTCTGTTTCCTGCGAGCAAACGAAGAACAAGCAAGAAACTGAGATTGCAATCTGGATATTGCGAATATAAGATGAAAGCTTTATTGATCAAGGTGGGGTTCTGTGACGCCTTTGTCTGGTCGTTGAACACAAACGAAGTACGCGAAGTTGCAGCTATGGCGAATTTTTAATCTAAACAAAACCCAAAGTCTAAACGATGCCCTAAGGGCTGGATATATGGAGGAAGAGGGGGGGAATTTCGTGGCCCTTGGTGGAGGGGTCCGAAATCAACCCTATCTCTTGTTTCCCCACACATACAGACTCTAAAAATAGCCTATACTTATGTATTTCGAAATTACATGGGCCTGGCCCAATAATAAGGTGACGCAGCACCTAAAATAGCCTCGGGGCGAAATTTATGAAGTGGCATATTGTATATTTCGTCCAAGGCTTCATGCACCCATTATGGTGGCTTCAAAGTCCTGAAATCATCACTTGTAACTCCGTTCTTGTTCCCCTTGCGCATGCCATCATCTCCATGCTTGTTCTTGCTCCAATGTTCATCCTTCTCCAAGCTAGGCCCTTCATTTGTAAGCAAAACAAATGTATCCAATTTAGGCAGCATCATATTCTCATGAACATTAGAATCATTACCAAGAAACGAAAGTACCTGGTAATTTAGTTGGCATGCACGAGCTCTAGTAATTGGTCCAGTATGTATAGCAGCAGGGGCTGTGGGTGTAACAATTGTATTGATGTCCTCATCATCCTCCCCTTCTTGAAATAAAGTCGTCCTCGACGGAAGTTCATCTTCCTCACCCGAATAAGGCTTCAAATCTGCAATGTTAAAAGTGGGACTAACCCCAAAATCTGCAGGCAGCTCAAGTTTATATGCATTATCATTTATTTTCTCTAACACCTTAAAGGGACCATCAGCACGTGGCATTAACTTTGATTTGCGCAAATCAGGAAATCTATCCTTACGCAAATGTAACCAAACAAGATCTCCAGGTGCAAACACAACATGTTTTCTACCCTTATCTCCAGCAAGTTTATATTTAGCATTCATGCGCTCAATGTTTTCCTTAGTTAACTCATGCATTTTTAAAATCAATTCAGCACGTTGTTTAGCATCAAAATTAACCTTCTCCGAAGATGGAAGAGGCAACAAATCAATAGGTGCACGAGGTAGGAAACCATGCACAACTTCAAAAGGGCACATCTTAGTAGTAGAATGCAATGAACGATTATAAGCAAATTAAATATGAGGCAAGCATTCCTCCCACATTTTCTTATTATTCTTCAAAACAGCCCTAAGCATAGTAGACAACGTTCTATTGACTACTTCAGTTTGTCCATCAGTTTGGGGGTGACAAGTAGTACTAAAAAGCAGTTTAGTCCCCAACTTAGCCCATAAACATCTCCAAAAGTGGCTAAGAAATTTAGTATCACGATCTGAAACAATAGTATTTGGCACACCATGCAAGCGAATAATTTCATGAAAGAACAAATCAGCAACATTAACAGCATCATCGCTTTTATGACATGGTATAAAGTGTGCCATTTTCGAGAATCTATCCACGACAACAAATATGCTATCCCTCCCCTTCTTTGTTCGAGGTAAACCTAAAACAAAGTCCATAGATATATCCTCCCAAGGAACACTAGGTACAGGCAAAGGCATATATAAACCATGAGGATTGAGTCGTGACTTAGCTTTTTGACATGTAGTGCAGCGAGCAATAAAACGCTCAACATCCCGTCTCATCTTTGGCCAAAAGAAATGTGTAGCAAGTACGTCCTCCGTCTTCTTCACGCCAAAATGTCCCATTAATCCTCCTCCATGCGCTTCCTGCAACAACAAAAGACGAACGGAGCTAGCTGGAATGCATAGCTTGTTAGCACGAAACACAAATCCATCGTTAACGACAAACTTGTTCCACATTCTTCCTTCTTTACAATTCTGCATTACATCTTTAAAATCAGCATCATGCACATATTGATCTTTGATGGTCTCCAAACCAAATATTTTTGATAGAGGCAAAGGTGTCCCGTCTTTCGATGAGATGATGGATATCGCTTTGGTGGAAGTCGACTTTGACGATCCGACTACGAACGTGTGAGGACGTCGCGCCTTAGCAATCGCTAAACCAACTCCGAGAGGTTATTGACCACGCCGGAGCACGATCAACCTGACCACGAGGGTCTGTTTCCTGCGAGCAAACGAAGAACAAGCAAGAAACTAAGAGTGCAATCTGGATATTGCGAATATAAGATGAAAGCTTTATTGATCAAGGTGGGGTTCTGTGACGCCTTTGTCTGGTCGTTGAACACAAACGAAGTACGCGAAGTTGCAGCTATGGCGAACTTTTAATCTAAACAAAACCCAAAGTCTAAACGATGCCCTAAGGGCTGTATATATGGAGGAAGAGGGGGGAATTTCGTGGCCCTTGGTGGAGGGGTCCGAAATCAACCCTATCTCTTGTTTCCCCACACATACGGACTCTAAAAATAGCCTATACTTATGTATTTCGAAATTACATGGGCCTTGCCCAATAATAAGGTGACGCAGCACCTAAAATAGCCTCGGGACGAAATTTATGAAGTGGCATCTTGTATATTTCGTCCAAGGCTTCATGCACCCATTATGGTGGCTTCAAAGTCCTGAAATCATCACTTGTAACTCCGTTCTTGTTCCCCTTGCGCATGCCATCATCTCCATGCTTGTTCTTGCTCCAATGTTCATCCTTCTCCAAGCTAGGCCCTTCATTTGTAAGCAAAACAAATGTATCCAATTTAGGCAGCATCATATTCTCATGAACATTAGAATCATTACCAAGAAACGAAAGTACCTGGTAATTTAGTTGGCGTGCACGAGCTCTAGTAATTGGTCCGGTATGTATAGCAGCAGGGGCTGTGGGTGTAACAATTGTATTGATGTCCTCATCATCCTCCCCTTCTTGAAATGAAGTCGTCCTCGACGGAAGTTCATCTTCCTCACCCAAATAAGGCTTCAAATCTGCAATGTTAAAAGTGGGACTAACCCCAAAATCTGCAGGCAGCTCAAGTTTATATGCATTATCATTTATTTTCTCTAACACCTTAAAGGGACCATCAGCACGTGGCAATAACTTTGATTTGCGCAAATCAGGAAATCTATCCTTACGCAAATGTAACCAAACAAGATCTCCAGGTGCAAACACAACATGTTTTCTACCCTTATCTCCAGCAAGTTTATATTTAGCATTCATGCGCTCAATGTTTTCCTTAGTTAACTCATGCATTTTTAAAATCAATTCAGCATGTTGTTTAGCATCAAAATTAACCTTCTCCGAAGATGGAAGAGGCAACAAATCAATAGGTGCACGAGGTAGGAAACCATACACAACTTCAAAAGGGCACATCTTAGTAGTAGAATGCAATGAACGATTATAAGCAAATTCAATATGAGGCAAGCATTCCTCCCACATTTTCTTATTATTCTTCAAAACAGCCCTAAGCATAGTAGACAATGTTCTATTGACTACTTCAGTTTGTCCATCAGTTTGGGGGTGACAAGTAGTACTAAAAAGCAGTTTAGTCCCCAACTTAGCCCATAAACATCTCCAAAAGTGGCTAAGAAATTTAGTATCACGATCTGAAACAATAGTATTTGGCACACCATGCAAACGAATAATTTCACGAAAGAACAAATCAGCAACATTAACAGCATCATCGCTTTTATGACATGGTATAAAGTGTACCATTTTCGAGAATCTATCCACGACAACAAATATGCTATCCCTCCCCTTCTTTGTTCGAGGTAAACCTAAAACAAAGTCCATAGATATATCCTCCCAAGGAACACTAGGTACAGGCAAAGGCATATATAAACCATGAGGATTGAGTCGTGACTTAGCTTTTTGACATGTAGTGCAGCGAGCAATAAAACGCTCAACATCCCGTCTCATCTTTGGCCAAAAGAAATGTGTAGCAAGTACGTCCTCCGTCTTCTTCACGCCAAAGTGTCCCATTAATCCTCCTCCATGCGCCTCCTGCAACAACAAAAGACGAACGGAGCTAGCTGGAATGCATAGCTTGTTAGCACGAAACACAAATCCATCGTTAACAACAAACTTGTTCCACATTCTTCCTTCTTTACAATTATGCATTACATCTTTAAAATCAGCATCATGCACATATTGATCTTTGATGGTCTCCAAACCAAATTGATAGAGGCAAAGGTGTCCCGTTATTCGATGAGATGGTGGATTTCGCTTTGGTAGAAGTCGACTTTGACGATCCGACTACGAACGTGCGAGGACGTCGCGCCTTAGCAATCGCTAAACCAACTCCGAGAGGTTATTGACCACGCCGGAGCACGATCAACCTGACCACGAGGGTCTGTTTCCTGCGAGCAAACGAAGACCAAGCAAGAAACTAAGATTGCAATCTGGATATTGCGAATATAAGATGAAAGCTTTATTGATCAAGGTGGGGTTCTGTGACGCCTTTGTCTGGTCGTTGAACACAAACGAAGTACACGAAGTTGCAGCTATGGCGAACTTTTAATCTAAACAAAACTCAAAGTCTAAACGATGCCCTAAGGGCTGTATATATGGAGGAAGAGGGGGGAATTTCGTGGCCCTTGGTGGAGGAGTCCGAAATCAACCCTATCTCTTGTTTCCCCACACATACGGACTCTAAAAATAGCCTATACTTATGTATTTCGAAATTACATGGGCCTGGCCCAATAATAAGGTGACGCAGCACCTAAAATAGCCTCGGGACGAAATTTATGAAGTGGCATCTTGTATATTTCGTCCAAGGCTTCATGCACCCATTATGGTGGCTTCAAAGTCCTGGAATCATCACTTGTAACTCCGTTCTTGTTCCCCTTGCGCATGCCATCATCTCCATGCTTGTTCTTGCTCCAATGTTCATCCTTCTCCAAGGTAGGCCCTTCATTTGTAAGCAAAACAAATGTATCCAATTTAGGCAGCATCATATTCTCATGAACATTAGAATCATTACCAAGAAACGAAAGTACCTGGTAATTTAGTTGGCGTGCACGAGCTCTAGTAATTGGTCCAGTATGTATAGCAGCAGGGGCTGTGGGTGTAACAATTGTATTGATGTCCTCATCAACGTAGAGCAATAAAAACAGCACGTAAATGTTCCAAATGTTCTTCCAAAGATCTGCTATAAATCAATATGTCATCAAAGTAAACTACCACAAATCGTCCAATGAAAGCACGTAAAACTTCGTTCATTAATCTCATGAAAGTACTAGGTGCATTAGTTAACCCAAAAGGCATGACTAACCACTCATATAATCCAAACTTAGTTTTAAATGCTGTTTTCCATTCATCTCCCAATTTCATACGAATTTGATGGTAGCCACTACGCAAATCAACTTTGGAGAATATTGTAGAGCCACTCAATTCATCAAGCATATCATCTAGCCTAGGAATAGGATGACGATAACGAATAGTAATATTATTAATGCCTCTACAATCAACACACATACGTGATGTACCATCCTTTCGGCACTAGAATAATAGGAACAGCACAAGGACTAAGGGATTCGCGTATATAACCTTTGTCGAGAAGCTCTTGTACTTGACGCATAATCTCCTTCGTCTCCTCTGGATTGGTACGGTATGGTGCACGGTTTGGCAGTGAAGCACCTGGAATTAAGTCAATCTGATGCTCAATCCCTCGAATAGGCGGTAATCCCGGTGGCACGTCTTGTGGAAAAACGTCCGTGAACTCCTGCAAAATGTTAGTGACAGCAGGAGGCAAAGAGGAAGGCACGTCCTCGAATGAAAATAATGCCTCTTTGCACACAAAAGCATAGCAAACAGATTTGCTGAAATCTAGCTCATCAATATCAGATTTGGTGGCAAATAAACATGCACTTTTCAATTTAATTTCAGAAGCAACACTAGATGGTTTATTATTAGGCTTCATTTGTTGCTCAAATTCTTTTGCCACAATCTGATTTTCACTCTTATTCTTCTCCTGTTGTGCTTTATTAGCTCTATTAATATCATCTTTCAAAATGGAATCAGGAGTCATAGGAAGCAAAGTAATATTTTTATCCTTATGAACAAGAGTATAGTGATTGTTTCTACCATGGTGTACAGAATTTTTATCAAATTGCCATGGTCTACCAAGTAATAAGGAACATGCTTGCATAGGTACCACATCACAATCAACATAATCAGCATATGTAGAGATACTAAAATGCACACGAACAGTACGTGTTACCCTAACCTTGCCGCTGTTGTTGAACCATTGGATGTAGTAAGGATGTGGATGTGGTCTTGTGGTGAGAGAAAGCTTCTCCACCATCTCCATGCTAGCCAAGTTGTTGCAGCTCCCTCCGTCTATTATGACGCGCACAGAACGTTCCTTCACAACTCCCTTGGTATGGAACAAATTGTGCCTCTGATTTTGCTCAGCTTGTGTGACCTGCACACTCAAAACACGTTGAGCAACTAAACATTCATACCTATCAGCGTCTTCAGGAGCCATGTATTGCGTCTCATGATCAGAATCATCTCCACCATGTTCTTCACGTGTAATAAGAGCCAATGTCTCCTCATCATAGTCACTAGCGGACTCATATCCACCATCCGCGGTAGCAATCATCACACGCGGAGATTTTCATTCCCTCGCATAATGACCTCCTCCCTTACAACAACGACAAATAATATCACTTGTGTGCCCTGTTGATGCCATGGAAGAAGAAGAACGCTGTGCAGGCCCCGTGATGAGGACATCAATACAATTGTTACACCCACAGCCCCTGCTGCTACACATACTGGACCAATTACTAGAGCTCGTGCACGCCAACTAAATTACCAGGTACTTTCGTTTCTTGGTAATGATTCTAATGTTCATGAGAATATGATGCTGCCTAAATTGGATACATTTGTTTTGCTTACAAATGAAGGGCCTAGCTTGGAGAAGGATGAACATTGGAGCAAGAACAAGCATGGAGATCATGGCATGCGCAAGGGGAACAAGAACGGAGTTACAAGTGATGATTTCAGGACTTTGAAGCCACCATAATGGGTGCATGAAGCCTTGGACGAAATATACAAGATGCCCCTTCACAAATTTCGTCCCGAGGCTATTTTAGGTGCTGCGTCACCTTATTATTGGGCCAGGCCCATGTAATTTCGAAATACATAAGTATAGGCTATTTTTAGAGTCCGTATGTGTGGGGAAACAAGAGATAGGGTTGATTTCGGACCCCTCCACCAAGGGCCACGAAATTCCCCCCCTCTTCCTCCATATATACAGCCCTTAGGGCATCGTTTAGATTTTGGGTTTTGTTTAGATTAAAAGTTCGCCATAGCTGCAACTTCGCGTACTTCGTTTGTGTTCAACGACCAGACAAAGGCGTCACAGAACCCCACCTTGATCAATAAAGCTTTCATCTTATATTCGCAATATCCAGATTGCAATCTCAGTTTCTTGCTTGTTCTTCGTTTGCTCGCAGGAAACAGACCCTCGTGGTCAGGTTGATCGTGCTCCGGCGTGGTCAATAACCTCTCGGAGTTGGTTTAGCGATTGCTAAGGCGCGACGTCCTCGCACGTTCGTAGTCGGATCGTCAAAGTCGACTTCCACCAAAGCGAAATCCACTATCTCATCGAAAGACGGGACACCTTTGCCTCTATCAAGAAGCTTTCTCTCACCACAAGACCACATCCACATCCTTACTACATCCAATGGTTCAACAACAGCGGCAAGGTTAAGGTAACACGTACTGTTCGTGTGCATTTTAGTATCTCTACATATGCTGATTATGTTGATTGTGATGTGGTACCTATGCAAGCATGTTCCTTATTACTTGGTAGACCATGGCAATTTGATAAAAATTCTGTACACCATGGTAGAAACAATCACTATACTCTAGTTCATAAGGATAAAAATATTACTTTGCTTCCTATGACTCCTGATTCCATTTTGAAAGATGATATTAATAGAGCTAATAAAGCACAACAGGAGAAGAATAAGAGTGAAAATCAGATTGTGGCAAAAGAATTTGAGCAACAAATGAAGCCTAATAATAAACCATCTAGTGTTGCTTCTGAAATTAAATTGAAAAGTGCATGTTTATTTGCCACCAAATCTGATATTGATGAGCTAGATTTCAGCAAATCTGTTTGCTATGCTTTTGTGTGCAAAGAGGCATTATTTTCATTCGAGGACGTGCCTTCCTCTTTGCCTCCTGCTGTCACTAACATTTTGCAGGAGTTCGCTGACGTTTTTCCACAAGACGTGCCACCGGGATTACCGCCTATTCGAGGGATTGAGCATCAGATCGACTTAATTCCCGGTGCTTCACTGCCAAACCGTGTACCATACCGTACCAATCCAGAGGAGACGAAGGAGATTATGCGTCAAGTACAAGAGCTTCTCGACAAAGGTTATATACGCGAATCCCTTAGTCCTTGTGCTGTTCCTATTATTCTAGTGCCGAAAAAGGATGGTACATCACGTATGTGTGTTGATTGTAGAGGCATTAATAATATTACTATTCGTTATCGTCATCCTATTCCTAGGCTAGATGATATGCTTGATGAATTGAGTGGCTCTACAATATTCTCCAAAGTTGATTTGCGTAGTGGCTACCATCAAATTCGTATGAAATTGGGAGATGAATGGAAAACAGCATTTAAAACTAAGTTTGGATTATATGAGTGGTTAGTCATGCCTTTTGGGTTAACTAATGCACCTAGTACTTTCATGAGATTAATGAACGAAGTTTTACGTGCTTTCATTGGACGATTTGTGGTAGTTTACTTTGATGACATATTGATTTATAGCAGATCTTTGGAAGAACATTTGGAACATTTACTGATGAGGACATCAATACAATTGTTACACCCACAGCCCCTGCTGCTATACATACTGGACCAATTACTAGAGCTCGTGCACGCCAACTAAATTACCAGGTACTTTCGTTTCTTGGTAATGATTCTAATGTTCATGAGAATATGATGCTGCCTAAATTGGATACATTTGTTTTGCTTACAAATGAAGGGCCTAGCTTGGAGAAGGATGAACATTGGAGCAAGAACAAGCATGGAGATGATAGCATGCGCAAGGGGAACAAGAACGGAGTTACAAGTGATGATTTCAGGACTTTGAAGCCACCATAATGGGTGCATGAAGCCTTGGACGAAATATACAAGATGCCACTTCATAAATTTCGTTCCGAGGCTATTTTAGGTGCTGCGTCACCTTATTATTGGGCCAGGCCCATGTAATTTCGAAATACATAAGTATAGGCTATTTTTAGAGTCCGTATGTGTGGGGAAACAAGAGATAGGGTTGATTTCGGACCCCTCCACCAAGGGCCACGAAATTCCCCCCCTCTTCCTCCATATATACAGCCCTTAGGGCATCGTTTAGATTTTGGGTTTTGTTTAGATTAAAAGTTCGCCATAGCTGCAACTTCGCGTACTTCGTTTGTGTTCAACGACCAGACAAAGGCGTCACAGAACCCCACCTTGATCAATAAAGCTTTCATCTTATATTCGCAATATCCAGATTGCAATCTCAGTTTCTTGCTTGTTCTTCGTTTGCTCGCAGGAAACAGACCCTCGTGGTCAGGTTGATCGTGCTCCGGCGTGGTCAATAACCTCTCGGAGTTGGTTTAGCGATTGCTAAGGCGCGACGTCCTCGCACGTTCGTAGTCGGATCGTCAAAGTGAACTTCCACCAAAGCGATATCCATCATCTCATCGAAAGACGGGACACCTTTGCCTCTATCAAGTGGTATCAGATTTCCAGGTTGCTCGGTGAGATTTTATAGTTTTTCGTAGTTTAGATCGAGTCTGTTCTTCATACCTACAGTCCACGAAAAAGCCACAAAAAAAAAATTTAGGGTTAGTTCATCATATCCGAACCAATCTGAGCCTTTGCATAATCTTTTTAGGGTTTTGCTTTGTTGAATTTGCGGTTGCATCGTCGGTCTAGTTGCTGGTCTTAGAGTCTAGTCCTTTAGAGTTTCGAGTTCTGGTCATTAGTTGTCACGCCGCCGCCGCACCATCATCATCGCCCCTGCCATCTACCACCACCGCTCCGAATCCGTATCCATATACCACCACCAATCCGTGTCCATATACCACCACCGATCCATATCCATATACTACCACCGCTACCACCACCGCTGCCATATACCACCACCATATATCTACCACCAATCCGAGGTCCTTGCTTATTAGGTTTGTTTTCGGGATCCATCTAGATTCCGATTCGTGTTTCCTTGCCGGAGTCGGGTAGCCACGCTCCGTTTAGGCCCAAAAATTTTCGAAAACGCATTTTTCGAAAAAAAATCTGGCTATCCTATTTTTAGGTGTTTCTGAGTGTTTTTAGATAGGTGCCATTATAGGAAGTTTTTTTTGTCCTGTTTCCAGTTTTTGGGTCCCGGCAGTCGAAAAAAAAAAATTTGGTCGGAAAAATTTTTTTCGTGCCCATCCTGTCAGTTTGACCTAGGAAGAGTTTTGAGACACTCGCCATTATAGTGAAAAAAAAGCAGCGCAAAAAAAAAAGAGCGCAAAAAAAAGAGCGAAAAAAAAATTCAGAGTGTGCTTATCCCTTGTTTACGTGCCGCGCCGTGATTTTGTTGGTGTTCTAGGCTCGCGTCTCTAGCACAGTCTAGCCTAGGACCAGCACAGTACCGTCGTTGAGCGTTTATTCAACTTTGCTGACCCTTTTTGCTACCATACTATAAGCCTTCCCAACTCCACATACATCTACGTCGTGTGTTTGACTCTCCCTGGTAATCGCTCTATCCAAGCTTTGAGAGTTTTTGACTACAACGATTGCCGATCACCGCCTGCTGCTGGGTAAGAACTGGTAAGAATTTGAGATTTGCTTGACGGATTTGTGATACATCACCACCACTTCTTCGTAGTCTGTAGGATCATATTCTTGTGTGTTTTTATTGCTGCTAACCATGCCAGGATGACAAGCCGACGAGATTGACTGGGAGAACTTATCGAACAAGGAGCTTCATGATAAGTTTCAGCAAATGATGACTGAACAGGTACAAGATGTGCTGAACAATTTTGAAGAGGCCATGGAGAAGATCACTGGCCTTGAGAAGACGTTCAAAACAAAGCTCGATAACAGATTTAATGAACTGCTTGCGCGTCTTCCACCACCGGCTGCACCTGTCGCACCTCTGCAACAACAACAACTACGCCCCCTTCCGCATCAGTATGGACGAGCACAGCGTGTTCCTATTGTGCCAGGACAAAATTCTGGTGCCGCTGTTACTGCTGTTGGTGCTTCTTTGGCTCCTGCTACTGCTCCTGCTGGTACCCAGGAGGATGATGAGTATGCGGGCGATTATGAGGATGAGGTTGATCAAAATCAGATCTACGAGCAGCCACCAGCACCACCACCAGCAGGTCGACCTCAGGTATATATTCGTAATGGTAGGCCTGCACCACCACCTCAGGTACGCGATGATGTCCATATTCCTAAACTGAAATTGAATATTCCACCATTTGAGGGTAGATATGTTCCTGATATATATCTTACTTGGGAGTTAGAAACTGAACAACGATTTACATGTTTACAATATCCTGAGGAGAGACGAGTTGCTGCTGCTGTTTGTGCTTTCACTAGTTTTGCATGTGTATGGTGGTCTGAACATTGTAGATTATATCCTATTCCAACTACTTGGGCTGCTTTGAAAACTGCTATGCGTACGCGTTGGGTTCCACCATATTATCAACGTGAATTGCTTCAAAAATTGCAGCGTTTAAGACAAGGGAAAAATTATGTAGAAGAATATTATCAGGAATTACAAACTGGCATGATTAGATGTGGTATTGTTGAAGAGAATGAAGCTATGCTTGCACGTTTTCTGGGTGGATTAAATAGAGAGATTCAGACCATTCTAGACTATAAGGAGTATACTAATATCACTCGTTTATTCCATCTTGCTTGTAAAGCTGAACGTGAAGTGCAGGATCGACAAGCATTGGGGCGAACTAACTTTTCTGCAGGCCGGCCTTCATCATGGACACCACGTGCATCTTCTACTTCAACTGCACCAGCACCTCCATCCGGTGCCACCTCCAGCCGTGATACAAGAAAACAGGCACAACCACCATTATCTGCCAAGAGCGCACCTGCGGGGCCTGCACAGCGTTCTTCTTCTTCCATGGCATCAACAGGGCACACAAGTGATATTATTTGTCGTCGTTGTAAGGGAGGAGGTCATTATGCGAGGGAATGCAAATCTCCGCGTGTGATGATTGCTACCGCGGATGGTGGATATGAGTCCGCTAGTGACTATGATGAGGAAACATTGGCTCTTATTACACGTGAAGAACATGGTGGAGATGATTCTGATCATGAGACGCAATACATGGCTCCTGAAGACGCTGACAGGTATGAATGTTTAGTTGCTCAACGTGTTTTGAGTGTGCAGGTCACACAAGCTGAGCAAAATCAGAGGCACAATTTGTTCCATACCAAGGGAGTTGTGAAGGAACGTTCTGTGCGCGTCATAATAGACGGAGGGAGCTGCAACAACTTGGCTAGCATGGAGATGGTGGAGAAGCTTTCTCTCACCACAAGACCACATCCACATCCTTACTACATCCAATGGTTCAACAACAGCGGCAAGGTTAAGGTAACACGTACTGTTCGTGTGCATTTTAGTATATCTACATATGCTGATTATGTTGATTGTGATGTGGTACCTATGCAAGCATGTTCCTTATTACTTGGTAGACCATGGCAATTTGATAAAAATTCTGTACACCATGGTACAAACAATCAGTATACTCTTGTTCATAAGGATACAAATATTACTTTGCTTCCTATGACTCCTGATTCTATTTTGAAAGATGATATTCATAGAGCTAATAAAGCACAACAAGAGAAGAATAAGAGTGAAAATCAGATTGTGGCAAAAGAATTTGAGCAACAAATGAAGCCTAATAATAAACCATCTAGTGTTGCTTCTGAAATTAAATTGAAAAGTGCATGTTTATTTGCCACCAAATCTGATATTGATGAGCTAGATTTCAGCAAATCTGTTTGCTATGCTTTTGTGTGCAAAGAGGCATTATTTTCATTCGAGGACGTGCCTTCCTCTTTGCCTCCTGCTATCACTAACATTTTGCAGGAGTTCGCTGACGTCTTTCCACAAGACGTGCCACCGGGATTACCACCTATTCGAGGGATTGAGCATCAGATCGACTTAATTCCCGGTGCTTCACTGCCAAACCGTGCGCCATACCGTACCAATCCAGAGGAGACGAAGGAGATTATGCGTCAAGTACAAGAGCTTCTCGACAAAGTTATATACGCGAATCCCTTAGTCCTTGTGCTGTTCCTATTATTCTAGTGCCGAAAAAGGATGGTACATCGCGTATGTGTGTTGATTGTAGAGGCATTAATAATATTACTATTCGTTATCGTCATCCTATTCCTAGGCTAGATGATATGCTTGATGAATTGAGTGGCTCTACAATATTCTCCAAAGTTGATTTGCGTAGTGGATACCATCAAATTCGTATGAAATTAGGGGATGAATGGAAAACAGCATTTAAAACTAAGTTTGGATTATATGAGTGGTTAGTCATGCCTTTTGGGTTAACTAATGCACCTAGTACTTTCATGAGATTAATGAACGAAGTTTTACGTGCTTTCATTGGACGATTTGTGGTAGTTTACTTTGATGACATATTGATTTATAGCAGATCTTTGGAGGAACATTTGGAACATTTACGTGCTGTTTTTATTGCTCTACGTGATGCACGTTTGTTTGGTAACCTTGGGAAGTGCACCTTTTGCACCGACCGAGTATCTTTTCTTGGCTATGTTGTTACTCCACAGGGAATTGAAGTTGATAAAGCCAAGATTGAAGCTATTGAGAGTTGGCCGCAGCCCAAAACGATCACACAAGTGAGGAGTTTTCTTGGCCTCGCTGGATTCTATAGGCGTTTTGTGAGAGATTTCAGCACCATTGCTGCACCTCTCAACGAGCTTACAAAGAAGGATGTGCCTTTTGTTTGGGGTACCGCACAGGAAGAAGCCTTCACGGTATTGAAAGATAAGTTGACACATGCTCCTTTACTCCAACTTCCTGATTTTAATAAGACTTTTGAGCTTGAATGTGATGCTAGTGGAATTGGATTAGGAGGTGTGTTATTACAAGATGGCAAACCTGTTGCATACTTTTCTGAAAAATTGAGTGGGCCTAGTCTGAATTATTCTACTTATGATAAAGAATTATATGCTCTTGTTCGGACTTTAGAAACATGGCAACATTATTTATGGCCCAAAGAATTTGTTATACATTCTGATCATGAATCTTTGAAACATATTAAAAGTCAAGCTAAACTGAATCGTAGACATGCTAAATGGGTTGAATTCATTGAGACTTTCCCTTATGTCATTAAACACAAGAAGGGAAAAGAAAATGTTATTGCTGATGCATTGTCTCGTCGCTATACTATGCTTTCAATACTTGACTTCAAAATATTTGGTTTGGAGACCATCAAAGATCAATATGTGCATGATGCTGATTTTAAAGATGTAATGCAGAATTGTAAAGAAGGAAGAATGTGGAACAAGTTTGTTGTTAACGATGGATTTGTGTTTCGTGCTAACAAGCTATGCATTCCAGCTAGCTCCGTTCGTCTTTTGTTGTTGCAGGAGGCGCATGGAGGAGGATTAATGGGACACTTTGGCGTGAAGAAGACGGAGGACGTACTTGCTACACATTTCTTTTGGCCAAAGATGAGACGGGATGTTGAGCGTTTTATTGCTCGCTGCACTACATGTCAAAAAGCTAAGTCACGACTCAATCCTCATGGTTTATATATGCCTTTGCCTGTACCTAGTGTTCCTTGGGAGGATATATCTATGGACTTTGTTTTAGGTTTACCTCGAACAAAGAAGGGGAGGGATAGCATATTTGTTGTCGTGGATAGATTCTTGAAAATGGCACACTTTATACCATGTCATAAAAGCGATGATGCTGTTAATGTTGCTGATTTGTTCTTTCGTGAAATTATTCGCTTGCATGGTGTGCCAAATACTATTGTTTCAGATCGTGATACTAAATTTCTGAGCCACTTTTGGAGATTTTTATGGGCTAAGTTGGGGACTAAACTGCTTTTTAGTACTACTTGTCACCCCCAAACTGATGGACAAACTGAAGTAGTCAATAGAACGTTGTCTACTATGCTTAGGGCTGTTTTGAAGAATAATAAGAAAATGTGGGAGGAATGCTTGCCTCATATTGAATTTGCTTATAATCGTTCATTGCATTCTACTACTAAGATGTGCCCTTTTGAAGTTGTGTATGGTTTCCTACCTCATGCACCTATTGATTTGTTGCCTCTTCCATCTTCGGAGAAGGTTAATTTTGATGCTAAACAACGTGCTGAATTGATTTTAAAAATGCATGAGTTAACTAAGGAAAACATTGAGCGCATGAATGCTAAATATAAACTTGCTGGAGATAAGGGTAGAAAACATGTTGTGTTTGCACCTGGAGATCTTGTTTGGTTATATTTGCGTAAGGATAGATTTCCTGATTTGCGCAAATCAAAGTTAATGCCACGTGCTGATGGTCCCTTTAAGGTGTTAGAGAAAATAAATGATAATGCATATAAACTTGAGCTGCCTGCAGATTTTGGGGTTAGTCCCACTTTTAACATTGCAGATTTGAAGCCTTATTTGGGTGAGGAAGATGAACTTCCGTCGAGGACGACTTCATTTCAAGAAGGGGAGGATCATGAGGACATCAATACAATTGTTACACCCACAGCCCCTGCTGCTATACATACTGGACCAATTACTAGAGCTCGTGCACGCCAACTAAATTACCAGGTACTTTCGTTTCTTGGTAATGATTCTAATGTTCATGAGAATATGATGCTGCCTAAATTGGATACATTTGTTTTGCTTACAAATGAAGGGCCTAGCTTGGAGAAGGATGAACATTGGAGCAAGAACAAGCATGGAGATGATGGCATGCGCAAGGAGAACAAGAACGGAGTTACCAGTGATGATTTCAGGACTTTGAAGCCACCATAATGGGTGCATGAAGCCTTGGACGAAATATACAAGATGCCACTTCATAAATTTCGTCCCGAGGCTATTTTAGGTGCTGCGTCACCTTATTATTGGGCCAGGCCCATGTAATTTCGAAATACATAAGTATAGGCTATTTTTAGAGTCCGTATGTGTGGGGAAACAAGAGATAGGGTTGATTTCGGACCCCTCCACCAAGGGCCACGAAATTCTCCCCCTCTTCCTCCATATATACAGCCCTTAGGGCATCGTTTAGATTTTGGGTTTTGTTTAGATTAAAAGTTCGCCATAGCTGCAACTTCGCGTACTTCGTTTGTGTTCAACGACCAGACAAATGCGTCACAGAACCCCACCTTGATCAATAAAGCTTTCATCTTATATTCGCAATATCCAGATTGCAATCTTAGTTTCTTGCTTGTTCTTCGTTTGCTCGCAGGAAACAGACCCTCGTGGTCAGGTTGATCGTGCTCCGGCGTGGTCAATAACCTCTCGGAGTTGGTTTAGCGATTGCTAAGGCGCGACGTCCTCGCACGTTCGTAGTCGGATCGTCAAAGTCGACTTCCACCAAAGCGATATTCATCATCTCATCGAAAGACGGGACACCTTTGCCTCTATCAAATAAGGCTTCAAATCTGCAATGTTAAAAGTGGGACTAACCCCAAAATCTGCAGGCAGCTCAAGTTTATATGCATTATCATTTATTTTCTCTAACACCTTAAAGGGACCATCAGCACGTGGCATTAACTTTGATTTGCGCAAATCAGGAAATCAATCCTTACGCAAATGTAACCAAACAAGATCTCCAGGTGCAAACACAACATGTTTTCTACCCTTATCTCCAGCAAGTTTATATTTAGCATTCATGCGCTCAATGTTTTCCTTAGTTAACTCATGCATTTTTAAAATCAATTCAGCACGTTGTTTAGCATCAAAATTAACCTTCTCCGAAGATGGAAGAGGCAACAAATCAATAGGTGCATGAGGTAGGAAACCATACACAACTTCAAAAGGGCACATCTTAGTAGTAGAATGCAATGAACGATTATAAGCAAATTCAATATGAGGCAAGCATTCCTCCCACATTTTCTTATTATTCTTCAAAACAGCCCTAAGCATAGTAGACAACGTTCTATTGACTACTTCAGTTTGTCCATCAGTTTGGGGGTGACAAGTAGTACTAAAAAGCAGTTTAGTCCCCAACTTAGCCCATAAAAATCTCCAAAAGTGGCTCAGAAATTTAGTATCACGATCTGAAACAATAGTATTTGGCACACCATGCAAGCGAATAATTTCACGAAAGAACAAATCAGCAACATTAACAGCATCATCGCTTTTATGACATGGTATAAAGTGTGCCATTTTCAAGAATCTATCCACGACAACAAATATGCTATCCCTCCCCTTCTTTGTTCGAGGTAAACCTAAAACAAAGTCCATAGATATATCCTCCCAAGGAACACTAGGTACAGGCAAAGGCATATATAAACCATGAGGATTGAGTCGTGACTTAGCTTTTTGACATGTAGTGCAGCGAGCAATAAAACGCTCAACATCCCGTCTCATCTTTGGCCAAAAGAAATGTGTAGCAAGTACGTCCTCCGTCTTCTTCACGCCAAAGTGTCCCATTAATCCTCCTCCATGCGCCTCCTGCAACAACAAAAGACGAACGGAGCTAGCTGGAATGCATAGCTTGTTAGCACGAAACACAAATCCATCGTTAACGACGAACTTGTTCCACATTCTTCCTTCTTTACAATTCTGCATTACATCTTTAAAATCAGCATCATGCACATATTGATCTTTGATGGTCTCCAAACCAAATATTTTGAAGTCAAGTTGTGAAAGCATAGTATAGCGGCGAGACAATGCATCAGCAACAACATTTTCTTTTCCCTTCTTGTGTTTAATGACATAAGGAAAAGTCTCAATGAATTCAACCCATTTAGCATGTCTACGATTCAGTTTAGCTTGACTTTTAATATGTTTCAAAGATTCATGATCAGAATGTATAACAAATTCTTTGGGCCATAAATAATGTTGCCATGTTTCTAAAGTCCGAACAAGAGCATATAATTCTTTATCATAAGTAGAATAATTCAGACTAGGCCCACTCAATTTTTCAGAAAAGTATGCAACAGGTTTGCCATCTTGTAATAACACACCGCCTAATCCAATTCCACTAGCATCACATTCAAGCTCAAAAGTCTTATTAAAATCAGGAAGTTGGAGTAAAGGAGCATGTGTCAACTTATCTTTCAATACCGAGAAGGCTTCTTCCTGTGCGGTACCGAAAGAAAAGGCACATCTTTCTTTGTAAGCTCATTGAGAGGTGCAGCAATGGTGCTGAAATCTCTCACAAAACGCCCATAGAATCCAGCGAGGCCAAGAAAACTCCTCACTTGTGTGACCGTTTTGGGCTGCGGCCAAATCTCAATAGCTTCAATCTTGGCTTTATCAACTTCAATTCCCTGTGGAGTAACAACATAGCCAAGAAAAGATACTCGGTCGGTGCAAAAGGTGCACTTCCCATGATAAGGACATAAATACAATTGTTACACCCACAGCCCCTGCTGCTATACATACTGGACCAATTACTAGAGCTCGTGCACGCCAACTAAATTACCAGGTACTTTCGTTTCTTGGTAATGATTCTAATGTTCATGAGAATATGATGCTGCCTAAATTGGATACATTTGTTTTGCTTACAAATGAAGGGCCTAGCTTGGAGAAGGATGAACATTGGAGCAAGAACAAGCATGGAGATGATGGCATGCGCAAGGGGAACAAGAACGGAGTTACAAGTGATGATTTCAGGACTTCGAAGCCACCATAATGGGTGCATGAAGCCTTGGACGAAATATACAAGATGCCACTTCATAAATTTCGTCCCGAGGCTATTTTAGGTGCTGCGTCACCTTATTATTGGGCCAGGCCCATGTAATTTCGAAATACATAAGTATAGGCTATTTTTAGAGTCCGTATGTGTGGGGAAACAAGAGATAGGGTTGATTTCGGACCCCTCCACCAAGGGCCACGAAATTCCCCCCTCTTCCTCCATATATACAGCCCTTAGGGCATCGTTTAGACTTTGGGTTTTGTTTAGATTAAAAGTTCGCCATAGCTGCAACTTCGCGTACTTCGTTTGTGTTCAACGACCAGACAAAGGCGTCACAGAACCCCACCTTGATCAATAAAGCTTTCATCTTATATTCGCAATATCCAGATTGCAATCTCAGTTTCTTGCTTGTTCTTCGTTTGCTCGCAGGAAACAGACCCTCGTGGTCAGGTTGATCGTGCTTCGGCGTGGTCAATAACCTCTCAGAGTTGGTTTAGCGATTGCTAAGGCGCGACGTCCTCGCACGTTCGTAGTCGGATCATCAAAGTCGACTTCCACCAAAGCGAAATCCATCATCTCATCGAAAGACGGGACACCTCTGCCTCTATCAACGCGAAGTTGCAGCTATGGCGAACTTTTAATCTAAACAAAACCCAAAGTCTAAACAATGCCCTAAGGGCTGGATATATGGAGGAAGAGGGGGGAATTTCGTGGCCCTTGGTGGAGGGGTCCGAAATCAACCCTATCTCTTGTTTCCCCACACATACGGACTCTAAAAATAGCCTATACTTATGTATTTCGAAATTACATGGGCCTGGCCCAATAATAAGGTGACGCAACACCTAAAATAGCCTCGGGGCGAAATTTATGAAGTGGCATCTTGTATATTTCGTCCAAGGCTTCATGCACCCATTATGGTGGCTTCAAAGTCCTGAAATCATCACTTGTAACTCTGTTCTTGTTCCCCTTGCGCATGCCATCATCTCCATGCTTGTTCTTGCTCCAATGTTCATCCTTCTGCAAGCTAGGCCCTTCATTTGTAAGCAAAACAAATGTATCCAATTTAGGCAGCATCATATTCTCATGAACATTAGAATCATTACCAAGAAACGAAAGTACCTGGTAATTTAGTTGGCGTGCACGAGCTCTAGTAATTGATCCAGTATGTATAGCAGCAGGGGCTGTGGGTGTAACAATTGTATTGATGTCCTCATCAGGAGGGGTCCGAAATCAACCCTATCTCTTGTTTCCCAACACATACGGACTCTAAAAATAGCCTATACTTATGTATTTCGAAATTACATGGGCCTGGCCCAATAATAAGGTGACGCAGCACCTAAAATAGCTCCGGGACGAAATTTATGAAGTGGCATCTTGTATATTTCGTCCAAGGCTTCATGCACCCATTATGGTGGCTTCAAAGTCCTGAAATCATCACTTGTAACTCCGTTCTTGTTCCCCTTGCGCATGCCATCATCTCCATGCTTGTTCTTGCTCCAATGTTCATCCTTCTCCAAGCTAGGCCCTTCATTTGTAAGCAAAACAAATGTATCCAATTTAGGCAGCATCATATTCTCATGAACATTAGAATCATTACCAAGAAACGAAAGTACCTGGTAATTTAGTTGGCATGCACGAGCTCTAGTAATTGGTCCAGTATGTATAGCAGCAAGGGCTGTGGGTGTAACAATTGTATTGATGTCCTCATCATCCTCCCCTTCTTGAAATGAAGTCGTCCTCGACGGAAGTTCATCTTCCTCACCCAAATAAGGCTTCAAATCTGCAATGTTAAAAGTGGGACTAACCCCAAAATCTGCAGGCAGCTCAAGTTTATATGCATTATCATTTATTTTCTCTAACACCTTAAAGGGACCATCAGCACGTGGCATTAACTTTGATTTGCGCAAATCAGGAAATCTATCCTTACGCAAATGTAACCAAACAAGATCTCCAGGTGCAAACACAACATGTTTTCTACCCTTATCTCCAGCAAGTTTATATTTAGCATTCATACGCTCAATTTTTCCTTAGTTAACTCATGCATTTTTAAAATAAATTTAGCATGTTGTTTAGCATCAAAATTAACCTTCTCCGAAGATGGAAGAGGCAACAAATCAATAGGTGCACGAGGTAGGAAACCATACACAACTTCAAAAGGGCACATCTTAGTAGTAGAATGCAATGAACGATTATAAGCAAATTCAATATGAGGCAAGCATTCCTCCCACATTTTCTTATTATTCTTCAAAACAGCCCTAAGCATAGTAGACAACGTTCTATTGACTACTTCAGTTTGTCCATTAGTTTGGGGGTGACAAGTAGTACTAAAAAGTAGTTTAGTCCCCAGCTTAGCCCATAAACATCTCCAAAAGTGGCTAAGAAATTTAGTATCACGATCTGAAACAATAGTATTTGGCACACCATGCAAGCGAATAATTTCACGAAAGAACAAATCCGCAACACTAACAGCATCATCGCTTTTATGACATGGTATAAAGTGTGCCATTTTCGAGAATCTATCCACGACAACAAATATGCTATCCCTCCCCTTCTTTGTTCGAGGTAAACCTAAAACAAAGTCCATAGATATATCCTCCGAAGGAACACTAGGTACAGGCAAAGGCATATATAAACCATGAGGATTGAGTCGTGACTTAGCTTTTTGACATGTAGTGCAGCGAGCAATAAAACGCTCAACATCCCGTCTCATCTTTGGCCAAAAGAAATGTGTAGCAAGTACGTCCTCCGTCTTCTTCACGCCAAAGTGTCCCATTAATCCTCCTCCATGCGCCTCCTACAACAACAAAAGACGAACGGAGCTAGCTGGAATGCATAGCTTGTTAGCACGAAACACAAATCCATCGTTAACGATGAACTTGTTCCACATTCTTCCTTCTTTACAATTCTGCATTACATCTTTAAAATCAGCATCATGCACATATTGATCTTTGATGGTCTCCAAACCAAATATTTTGAAGTCAAGTTGTGAAAGCATAGTATAGCGGCGAGACAATGCATCAGCAATAACATTTTCTTTTCCCTTCTTGTGTTTAATGACATAAGGAAAAGTCTCAATGAATTCAACCCATTTAGCATGTCTACGATTCAGTTTAGCTTGACTTTTAATATGTTTCAAAGATTCATGATCAGAATGTATAACAAATTCTTTGGGCCATAATAATGTTGCCATGTTTCTAAAGTCCGAACAAGAGCATATAATTCTTTATCATAAGTAGAATAATTCAGACTAGGCCCACTCAATTTTTCAGAAAAGTATGCAACAGGTTTGCCATCTTGTAATAACACACCGCCTAATCCAATTCCACTAGCATCACATTCAAGCTCAAAAGTCTTATTAAAATCAGGAAGTTGGAGTAAAGGAGCATGTGTCAACTTATCTTTCAATACCGAGAAGGCTTCTTGATAGAGGCAAAGGTGTCCCGTCTTTCGATGAGATGATGGATATCGCTTTGGTGGAAGTCGACTTTGACGATCCGACTACGAACGTGCGAGGACGTCGCGCCTTAGCAATCGCTAAACCAACTCCGAGAGGTTATTGACCACGCCGGAGCACGATCAACCTGACCACGAGGGTCTGTTTCCTGCGAGCAAACGAAGAACAAGCAAGAAACTAAGATTGCAATCTGGATATTGCGAATATAAGATGAAAGCTTTATTGATCAAGGTGGGGATCTGTGACGCCTTTGTCTGGTCGTTGAACACAAACGAAGTACGCGAAGTTGCAGCTATGGCGAACTTTTAATCTAAACAAAACCCAAAGTCTAAACAATGCCCTAAGGGCTGTATATATGGAGGAAGAGGGGGGAATTTCGTGGCCCTTGGTGGAGGGGTCCGAAATCAACCCTATCTCTTGTTTCCCCACACATACGGACTCTAAAAATAGCCTATACTTATGTATTTCGAAATTACATGGGCCTGGCCCAATAATAAGGTGACGCAGCACCTAAAATAGCCTCGGGACGAAATTTATGAAGTGGCATCTTGTATATTTCGTCCAAGGCTTCATGCACCTATTATGGTGGCTTCAAAGTCCTGAAATCGTCACTTGTAACTCCGTTCTTGTTCCCCTTGCACATGCCATCATCTCCATGCTTGTTCTTGCTCCAATGTTCATCCTTCTCCAAGCTAGGCCCTTCATTTGTAAGCAAAACAAATGTATCCAATTTAGGCAGCATCATATTCTCATGAACATTAGAATCATTACCAATAAACGAAAGTACCTGGTAATTTAGTTGGCGTGCACGAGCTCTAGTAATTGGTCCAGTATGTATAGCAGCAGGGGCTGTGGGTGTAACAATTGTATTGATGTCCTCATCATCCTCCCCTTCTTGAAATGAAGTCGTCCTCGACGGAAGTTCATCTTCCTCACCCAAATAAGGCTTCAAATCTGCAATGTTAAAAGTGGGACTAACCCCAAAATCTGCAGGCAGCTCAAGTTTATATGCATTATCATTTATTTTCTCTAACACCTTAAAGGGACCATCAGCACGTGGCATTAACTTTGATTTGCGCAAATCAGGAAATCTATCCTTACGCAAATGTAACCAAACAAGATC
This sequence comes from Triticum aestivum, assembly GCF_018294505.1. Lineage (NCBI taxonomy): Eukaryota > Viridiplantae > Streptophyta > Magnoliopsida > Poales > Poaceae > Triticum > Triticum aestivum. The sequence continues at coordinate 73,400 of NW_025228078.1, forward strand.
TCCAGGTGCAAACACAACATGTTTTCTACCCTTATCTCCAGCAAGTTTATATTTAGCATTCATGCGCTCAATGTTTTCCTTAGTTAACTCATGCATTTTTGAAATCAATTCAGCACGTTGTTTAGCATCAAAATTAACCTTCTCCGAAGATGGAAGAGGCAACAAATCAATAGGTGCACGAGGTAGGAAACCATACACAACTTCAAAAGGGCACATCTTAGTAGTAGAATGCAATGAACGATTATAAGCAAATTCAATATGAGGCAAGCATTCCTCCCACATTTTCTTATTATTCTTCAAAACAGCCCTAAGCATAGTAGACAACGTTCTATTGACTACTTCAGTTTGTCCATCAGTTTGGGGGTGACAAGTAGTATTAAAAAGCAGTTTAGTCCCCAACTTAGCCCATAAACATCTCCAAAAGTGGCTAAGAAATTTAGTATCACGATCTGAAACAATAGTATTTGGCACACCATGCAAGCGAATAATTTCACGAAAAAACAAATCAGCAACATTAACAGCATCATCGCTTTTATGACATGGTATAAAGTGTGCCATTTTCGAGAATCTATCCACGACAACAAATATGCTATCCCTCCCCTTCTTTGTTCGAGGTAAACCTAAAACAAAGTCCATAGATATATCCTCCCAAGGAACACTAGGTACAGGCAAAGGCATATATAAACCATGAGGATTGAGTCGTGACTTAGCTTTTTGACATGTAGTGCAGCGAGCAATAAAACGCTCAACATCCCGTCTCATCTTTGGCCAAAAGAAATGTGTAGCAAGTACGTCCTCCGTCTTCTTCACGCCAAAGTGTCCCATTAATCCTCCTCCATGCGCCTCCTGCAACAACAAAAGAGGAACGGAGCTAGCTGGAATGCATAGCTTGTTAGCACGAAAGACAAATCCATCGTTAACAACAAACTTGTTCCACATTCTTCCTTCTTTACAATTCTGCATTACATCTTTAAAATCAGCATCATGCACATATTGATCTTTGATGGTCTCCAAACCAAATATTTTGAAGTCAAGTTGTGAAAGCATAGTATAGCGACGAGACAATGCATCAGCAATAACATTTTCTTTTCCCTTCTTGTGTTTAATGACATAAGGGAAAGTCTCAATGAATTCAACCCATTTAGCATGTCTACGATTCAGTTTAGCTTGACTTTTAATATGTTTCAAAGATTCATGATCAAAATGTATAACAAATTCTTTGGGCCATAAATAATGTTGCCATGTTTCTAAAGTCCGAACAAGAGCATATAATTCTTTATCATAAGTAGAATAATTCAGACTAGGCCCACTCAATTTTTCAGAAAAGTATGCAACAGGTTTGCCATCTTGTAATAACACACCTCCTAATCCAATTCCACTAGCATCACATTCAAGCTCAAAAGTCTTATTAAAATCAGGAAGTTGGAGTAAAGGAGCATGTGTCAACTTATCTTTCAAGACCGTGAAGGCTTCTTCCTGTGCAGTACCCCAAAGAAAAGGCACATCTTTCTTTGTAAGCTCATTGAGAGGTGCAGCAATGGTGCTGAAATCTCTCACAAAACGCCTATAGAATCCAGCGAGGCCATGAAAACTCCTCACTTGTGTGACCGTTTTGGGCTGCGGCCAACTCTCAATAGCTTCAATCTTGGCTTTATAAACTTCAATTCCCTGTGGAGTAACAACATAGCCAAGAAAAGATACTCGGTCGGTGCAAAAGGTGCACTTCCCAAGGTTACCAAACAAACGTGCATCACGTAGAGCAATAAAAACAGCACGTAAATGTTCCAAATGTTCTTCCAAAGATCTGCTATAAATCAATATGTCATCAAAGTAAACTACCACAAATCGTCCAATGAAAGCACGTAAAACTTCGTTCATTAATCTCATGAAAGTACTAGGTGCATTAGTTAACCCAAAAGGCATGACTAACCACTCATATAATCCAAACTTAGTTTTAAATGCTGTTTTCCATTCATCTCCCAATTTCATACGAATTTGATGGTAGCCACTACGCAAATCAACTTTGGAGAATATTGTAGAGCCACTCAATTCATCAAGCATATCATCTAGCCTAGGAATAGGATGACGATAACGAATAGTAATATTATTAATGCCTCTACAATCAACACAAATACGTGATGAACCATCATTTTTCGGCACTAGAATAATAGGAACAGCACAAGGACTAAGGGATTCGCGTATATAACCTTTGTCGAGAAGCTCTTGTACTTGACGCATAATCTCCTTCGTCTCCTCTGGATTGGTACGGTATGGTGCACGGTTTGGCAGTGAAGCACCGGGAATTAAGTCAATCTGATGCTCAATCCCTCGAATAGGCGGTAATCCCGGTGGCACGTCTTGTGGAAAAACGTCAGCGAACTCCTGCAAAATGTTAGTGACAGCAGGAGGCAAAGAGGAAGGCACGTCCTCGAATGAAAATAATGCCTCTTTGCACACAAAAGCATAGCAAACAGATTTGCTGAAATCTAGCTCATCAATATCAGATTTGGTGGCAAATAAACATGCACTTTTCAATTTAATTTCAGAAGCAACACTAGATGGTTTATTATTAGGCTTCATTTGTTGCTCAAATTCTTTTGCCACAATCTGATTTTCACTCTTATTCTTCTCCTGTTGTGCTTTATTAGCTCTATTAATATCATCTTTCAAAATGGAATCAGGAGTCATAGGAAGCAAAGTAATATTTTTATCCTTATGAACAAGAGTATAGTGATTGTTTCTACCATGGTGTACAGAGTTTTTATCAAATTTCCATGGTCTACCAAGTAATAAGGAACATGCTTGCATAGGTACCACATCACAATCAACATAATCAGCATATGTAGAGATACTAAAATGCACACGAACAGTACGTGTTACCTTAACCTTGCCGCTGTTGTTGAACCATTGGATGTAGTAAGGATGTGGATGTGGTCTTGTGGTGAGAGAAAGCTTCTCCACCATCTCCATGCTAGCCAAGTTGTTGCAACTACCTCCGTCTATGATGACGCGCACAGAACGTTCCTTCACAACTCCCTTGGTATGGAACAAATTGTGCCTCTGATTTTGCTCAGCTTGTGTGACCTGCACACTCAAAACAAGTTGAGCAACTAAACATTCATACCTGTCAGCGTCTTCAGGAGCCATGTATTGCGACTCATGATCAGAATCATCTCCACCATGTTCTTCATGTGTGATAAGAGCCAAAGTCTCCTCATCATAGTCACTAGCGGACTCATATCCACCATCCGCAGTAGCAATCATCACACGCGGAGATTTGCATTCTCTCGCATAATGACCTCCTCCCTTACAACGACGACAAATAATATCACTTGTGTGCCCAGTTGATGCCATGGAAGAAGAACTCTGTGCAGGCCCGGCAGGTGCGCTCTTGGCAGATAATGGTGGTTGTGCCTGTTTTCTTGTATCACGACTAGAGGAGGCACCTGATTGAGGTGCTGGTGCAGTTGAAGTAGAAGATGCACGCGGTGTCCATGATGAAGGTCGGCCTGCAGAAAAGTTAGTTCGCGCCAATGCTTATCGATCCTGCACTTCACGTTCAGCTTTACAAGCAAGATGGAATAAACGAGTGATATTAGTATACTCCTTATAGTCTAGAATGGTCTGAATCTCTCTATTTAATCCACCCAGAAAACGTGCAAGCATAGCTTCATTCTCCTCAACAATACCACATCTAATCATGCCAGTTTGTAATTCCTGATAATATTCTTCTACAGAATTTTTTCCTTGTCTTAAACGCTGCAATTTTTGAAGCAATTCACGTTGATAATATGGTGGAACCCAACGCGTACGCATAGCAGTTTTCAAAGAAGCCCAAGTAGTTGGAATAGGATATAATCTACAATGTTCAGACCACCATACACATGCAAAACTAGTGAAAGCACAAACAGCAGCAGCAACCCGTCTCTCCTCGGGATATTGTAAACATGTAAAACGTTGTTCAGTTTCTAACTCCCAAGTAAGATATATATCAGGAACATATCTACCCTCAAATGGTGGAATATTCAATTTCAGTTTAGGAATATGGACATCATCTCGTACCTGAGGTGGTGGTGCAGGCCTACCATTACGAATATATACCTGAGGTCGACCTGCTGGTGGTGGTGCAGGTGGCTGCACGTAGTGCTGATTTTGATCAACCTCATCCTCATAATCTCCCACATAATCATCCTCCTTCGCATCAGCAGCAGGAGCCACAGAAGTATCAATAGCAGCACCAACAGTTTGGCCAAACGCAAGAGGAACAGGGCTCGCTCGGCGAAGGTCTGTTTCGCGATGTGGAGGTAGTCGTTGTTGTTGTTGTTGGAGAGGTGCGTTAGGTGCAGCGGGCGGGGGTGGTGGAAGACGCGCGAGCAATTCATTAAACTTGTTATCGAGCTTTGTTTCGAACGTCTTCTCCATGCCATCTATCTTCTCCATGGCCTCTTCAAGTCTGTTTAGCACATCTTGCACCTGTCCACTCATCATTTGCTGAAATTTATCATGCAAATCCTTATTCGTCATGTTCTCCCAGTCAGTCTCGTCGGCTTGTGATCCTGGCATGGTTAGCAGCAATAGAAACACATAAGAATATGATCCTACAGACTACTAACAAGAGGTGGTGGTGGGTGTCACAAATCCGTCAAGCAAAACTCAAATTCTTACCAGTTCTTACCCAGCAGCAGGCGGTGATCGGCAACCGTTGTAGTCAAAACTCTCAAAGCTTGGATAGAGCGATTACCAGAGAGAGTGAAACACACGACGTAGATGTATGCGGAGCTGGGAAGGCTTATAATATGGTAGCAAAAAGGGTCAACAATAATCAATTCAGAGATGCAAAGTTGAATAAACGCTCAACGACGGTACTGTGCTGGTCCTAGGCTAGACCGTGCTAGAGACGCGAGCCTAGAACACTAACAAAATCATGGCGCTGCACGTAAACAAGGAAAAAGCACACTCTGGAAAAAAAAATTCGCTCTTTTCTTTTTGCGCTCTTTTTTTTTTGCGCTTCTTTTTTTTTGCGAAAAATCATTATAATGGCGAGTGTCTCAAAACTCTTCCTAGGTCAAACTGACAAGATGGGCACGAAATTTTTTTGACCAATTTTTTTTTCATTTTTTCGACTGCCCGGACCCAAAAACTGGAAACGGGTCAAAAAAAACTTCCTATAATGGCACCTGTCTCAAAACACTCAGAAACACCTAAAAATAGGATAGCCAGAATTTTTTTTCGAAAAATGCGTTTTCGAAAAATTTTGGGCCTAAACGGAGGGTGGTTTCCGGACTCTTTTTTTTTCCGAAACCTACTCCGGCAAGGAAACACGAATCGGAATCTAGATGGATCTCGAAAACAAACCTAATATGACAAGAACTCGGATTGGTGGTGGATATATGGTAGTAGATGGCAGCGGTGGTGGTATATGACAGCGGTGGTGGTATATGGATACGGATTCGAAGCGGTGGTGGTAGATGGCAGGGGCGATGATGATGGTGCGGCGGCGGCGTGACAACTTATGACCAGAGCTCGAAACTCTAAAAGACTAGACTCTAAGACCAGCAACTAGACACGACGATGCAACCGCAAATTCAACAAAGCAAAACCCTAAAAAGATTATGCAAAGGCTCAGATTGGTTCGGATATGATGAACTAACCCTAATTTTTTTTGTGTGGCTTTTTCGTGGACTGTAGGTATGAAGAACAAACTCGATCTAAACTACGAAAAACTGTAAAATCTCACCGAGCAACCTGGAAATCTGATACCACTTGATAGAGGCAAAGGTGTCCCGTCTTTCGATGAGATGATGGATATCGCTTTGGTGGAAGTCGACTTTGACGATCTGACTACGAACGTGCGAGGACGTCGCGCCTTAGCAATCGCTAAACCAACTCCGAGAGGTTATTGACCACGCCGGAGCACGATCAACCTGACCACGAGGGTCTGTTTCCTGCGAGCAAACGAAGAACAAGCAAGAAACTAAGATTGCAATCTGGATATTGCGAATATAAGATGAAAGCTTTATTGATCAAGGTGGGGTTCTGTGACGCCTTTGTCTGGTCGTTGAACACAAACGAAGTACGCGAAGTTGCAGCTATGGCGAACTTTTAATCTAAACAAAACCCAAAGTCTAAGCGATGCCCTAAGGGCTGTATATATGGAGGAAGAGGGGGGAATTTCGTGGCCCTTGGGGGACGGGTCCGAAATCAACCCTATCTCTTGTTTCCCCACACATACGGACTCTAAAAATAGCCTATACTTATGTATTTCGAAATTACATGGGCCTGGCCCAATAATAAGGTGACGCAGCACCTAAAATAGCCTCGGGACGAAATTTATGAAGTGGCATCTTGTATATTTCGTCCAAGGCTTCATGCACCCATTATGGTGGCTTCAAAGTCCTGAAATCATCACTTGTAACTCCGTTCTTGTTCCCCTTGCGCATGCCATCATCTCCATGCTTGTTCTTGCTCCAATGTTCATCCTTCTCCAAGCTAGGCCCTTCATTTGTAAGCAAAACAAATGTATCCAATTTAGGCAGCATCATATTCTCATGAACATTAGAATCATTACCAAGAAACGAAAGTACCTGGTAATTTAGTTGGCGTGCACGAGCTCTAGTAATTGGTCCAATTTGTATAGCAGCAGGGGATGTGGGTGTAACAATTGTATTGATGTCCTCATCATATGGTGGTCTGAACATTGTAGATTATATCCTATTCCAACTACTTGGGCTGCTTTGAAAACTGCTATGCGTACTCGTTGGGTTCCACCATATTATCAACGTGAATTGCTTCAGAAATTACAGCGCTTAAGACAAGGAAAAAATTCTGTAGAAGAATATTATCAGGAATTACAAACTGGCATGATTAGATGTGGTATTGTTGAGGAGAATGAAGCTATGCTTGCACGTTTTATGGGTGGATTAAATAGAGAGATTCAGACCATTCTAGACTATAAGGAGTATACTAATATCACTCGTTTATTCCATCTTGCTTGTAAAGCTGAACGTGAAGTGCAGGATCGACAAGCATTGGTGCGAACTAACTTTTCTGCAGGCCGACCTTCATCATGGACACCGCGTGCATCTTCTACTTCAACTGCACCAGCACCTCAATCAGGTGTCTCCTCCAGTCGTGATACAAGAAAACAAGCACAACCACCATTATCTGCCAAGAGCGCACCTGCTGGGCCTGCAGAGAGTTCTGCTTCTTCCATGGCATCAACAGGGCACACAAGTGATATTATTTGTCGTTGTTGTAAGGGAGGAGGTCATTATGCGAGAGAATGCAAATCTCCGTGTGTGATGATTGCTACCGCGGATGGTGGATATGAGTCCGCTAGTGACTATGATGAGGAGACTTTGGCTCTTATTACACGTGAAGAACATGGTGGAGATGATTCTGATCATGAGACGCAATACATGGCTCCTGAAGACGCTGACAGGTATGAATGTTTAGTTGCTCAACGTGTTTTGAGTGTGCAGGTCACACAAGCTGAGCAAAATCAGAGGCACAATTTGTTCAATACCAAGGGAGTTGTGAAAGAACGTTCTGTGCGCGTCATCATAGATGGAGGGAGCTGCAACAACTTGGCTAGCATGGAGATGGTGGAGAAGCTTTCTCTCACCACAAGACCACATCCACATCCTTACTACATCCAATGGTTCAACAACAGCGGCAAGGTTAAGGAAACACGTACTGTTCGTGTGCATTTTAGTATCTCTACATATGCTGATTATGTTGATTGTGATGTGGTACCTATGCAAGCATGTTCCTTATTACTTGGTAGACCATGGCAATTTGATAAAATCTCTGTACACCATGGTAGAAACAATCACTATACTCTTGTTCATAAGGATAAAAATATTACTTTGCTTCCTATGACTCCTGATTCCATTTTGAAAGATGATATTAATAGAGCTAATAAAGCAAAACAGGAGACGAATAAGAGTGAAAATCAGATTGTGGCAAAAGAATTTGAGCAACAAATGAAGCCTAATAATAAACCATCTAGTGTTGCTTCTGAAATTAAATTGAAAAGTGCATGTTTATTTGCCACCAAATCTGATATTGATGAGCTAGATTTCAGCAAATCTGTTTGCTATGCTTTTGTGTGCAAAGAGGCATTATTTTCATTCGAGGACGTGCCTTCCTCTTTGCCTCCTACTGTCACTAACATTTTGCAGGAGTTCGCTGACGTCTTTCCACAAGACGTGCCACCGGGATTACCGCCTATTCGAGGGATTGAGCATCAGATTGACTTAATTCCCGGTGCTTCACTGTCAAACCGTGCACCATACCATACCAATCCAGAGGAGACGAAGGAGATTATGCGTCAAGTACAAGAGCTTCTCGACAAAGGTTATATACGCGAATCCCTTAGTCCTTGTGCTGTTCCTATTATTCTAGTGCCGAAAAAGGATGGTACATCACGTATGTGTGTTGATTGTAGAGGCATTAATAATATTACTATTCATTATCGTCATCCTATTCCTAGGCTAGATGATATGCTTGATGAATTGAGTGGCTCTACAATATTCTCCAAAGTTGATTTGCGTAGTGGATACCATCAAATTCGTATGAAATTGGGAGATGAATGGAAAACAGCATTCGAAACTAAGTTTGGATTATATGAGTGGTTAGTCATGCCTTTTGGGTTAACTAATGCACCTAGTACTTTCATGAGATTAATGAACGAAGTTTTACGTGCTTTCACTGGACGATTTGGGGTAGTTTACTTTGATGACATATTGAATTATAGCAGTTCTTTGGAAGAACATTTGGAACATTTACGTGCTCTTTTTATTGCTCTACGTGATGCACGTTTGTTTGGTAACCTTGGGAAGTGCACCTTTTGCACCGACCGAGTATCTTTTCTTGGCTATGTTGTTACTCCACAGGGAATTGAAGTTGATAAAGCCAAGATTGAAGCTATTGAGAGTTGGCCGCAACCCAAAACGGTCACACAAGTGATAGAAGCAATGGTGTCCCGTCTTTCGATGAGATGATGGATATCGCTTTGGTGGAAGTCGACTTTGACGATCCGACTACGAACGTGCGAGGACGTCGCGCCTTAGCAATCGCTAAACCAACTCCGAGAGGTTATTGACCACGCCGGAGCATGATCAACCTGACCACGAGGGTCTGTTTCCTGCGAGCAAACGAAGAACAAGCAAGAAACTGAGATTGCAATCTGGATATTGCGAATATAAGATGAAAGCTTTATTGATCAAGGTGGGGTGCTGTGACGCCTTTGTTTGGTCGTTGAACACAAACGAAGTACGCGAAGTTGCAGCTATGGCGAACTTTTAATATAAACAAAACCCAAAGTCTAAACGATGCCCTAAGGGCTATATATATGGAGGAAGAGGGGGGGGGGATTTCGTGGCCCTTGGTGGAGGGGTCCGAAATCAACCCTATCTCTTGTTTCCCCACACATACGGACTCTAAAAATAGCCTATACTTATGTATTTCGAAATTACATGGGCCTGGCCCAATAATAAGGTGACGCAGCACCTAAAATAGCCTCGGGATGAAATTTATGAAGTGGCATCTTGTATATTTCGTCCAAGGCTTCATGCACCCATTATGGTGGCTTCAAAGTCCTGAAATCATCACTTGTAACTCCGTTCTTGTTCTCCTTGCGCATGCCATCATCTCCATGCTTGTTCTTGCTCCAATGTTCATCCTTCTCCAAGCTAGGCCCTTCATTTGTAAGCAAAACAAATGTATCCAATTTAGGCAGCATCATATTCTCATGAACATTAGAATCATTACCAAGAAACGAAAGTACCTGGTAATTTAGTTGGCGTGCACGAGCTCTAGTAATTGGTCCAGTATGTATAGCAGCAGGGGCTGTGGGTGTAACAATTGTATTGATGTCCTCATCATCCTCCCCTTCTTGATATGAAGTCGTCCTCGACGGAAGTTCATCTTCCTCACCCAAATAAGGCTTCAAATCTGCAATGTTAAAAGTGGGACTAACCCCAAAATCTGCAGGCAGCTCAAGTTTATATGCATTATCATTTATTTTCTCTAACACCTTAAAGGGACCATCAGCACGTGGCATTAACTTTGATTTGCGCAAATCAGGACATCTATCCTTGCGCAAATGTAACCAAACAAGATCTCCAGGTGCAAACACAACATGTTTTCTACCCTTATCTCCAGCAAGTTTATATTTAGCATTCATATGCTCAATGTTTTCCTTAGTTAACTCATGCATTTTTAAAATCAATTCAACACGTTGTTTAGCATCAAAATTAACCTTCTCCGAAGATGGAAGAGGCAACAAATCAATAGGTGCACGAGGTAGGAAACCATACACAACTTCAAAAGGGCACATCTTAGTAGTAGAATGCAATGAACGATTATAAGCAAATTCAATATGAGGCAAGCATTCCTCCCACATTTTCTTATTATTCTTCAAAACAGCCCTAAGCATAGTAGACAACGTTCTATTGACTACTTCAGTTTGTCCATCAGTTTGGGGGTGACAAGTAGTACTAAAAAGCAGTTTAGTCCCCAACTTAGCCCATAAACATCTCCAAAAGTGGCTAAGAAATTTAGTATCACGATCTGAAACAATAGTATTTGGCACACCATGCAAGTGAATAATTTCACGAAAGAACAAATCAGCAACATTAACAGCATCATCGCTTTTATGACATGGTATAAAGTGTGCCATTTTCGAGAATCTATCCACGACAACAAATATGCTATCCTCCCCTTCTTTGTTCGAGGTAAACCTAAAACAAAGTCCATAGATATATCCTCCCAAGGAACACTAGGTACAGGCAAAGACATATATAAACCATGAGGATTGAGTCGTGACTTAGCTTTTTGACATGTAGTGCAGCGAGCAATAAAACGCTCAACATCCCGTCTCATCTTTGGCCAAAAGAAATGTGTAGCAAGTACGTCCTCCGTCTTCTTCACGCCAAAGTGTCCCATTAATCCTCCTCCATGCGCCTCCTGCAACAACAAAAGACGAACGGAGCTAGCTGGAATGCATAGCTTGTTAGCACGAAACACAAATCCATCGTTAACAACAAACTTGTTCCACATTCTTCCTTCTTTACAATTCTGCATTACATCTTTAAAATCAGCATCATGCACATATTGATCTTTGATGGTCTCCAAACCAAATATTTTGAAGTCAAGTTGTGAAAGCATAGTATAGCGACGAGACAATGCATCGGCAATAACATTTTCTTTTCCCTTCTTGTGTTTAATGACATAAGGGAAAGTCTCAATGAATTCAACCCATTTAGCATGTCTACGATTCAGTTTAGCTTGACTTTTAATATGTTTCAAAGATTCATGATCAGAATGTATAACAAATTCTTTGGGCCATAAATAATGTTGCCACGTTTCTAAAGTCCGAACAAGAGCATATAATTCTTTATCATAAGTAGAATAATTCAGACTAGGCCCACTCAATTTTTCAGAAAAGTATGCAACAGGTTTGCCATCTTGTAATAACACACCTCCTAATCCAATTCCACTAGCATCACATTCAAGCTCAAAAGTCTTATTAAAATCAGGAAGTTGGAGTAAAGGAGCATGTGTCAACTTATCTTTCAATACCGTGAAGGCTTCTTCCTGTGCGGTACCCCAAAGAAAAGGCACATCTTTCTTTGTAAGCTCATTGAGAGGTGCAGCAATGGTGCTGAAATCTCTCACAAAATGCCTATAGAATCCAGCGAGGCCAAGAAAACTCCTCACTTGTGTGACCGTTTTGGGTTGCGGCCAACTCTCAATAGCTTCAATCTTGTCTTTATCAACTTCTGATGAGGACATCAATACAATTGTTACACCCACAGCCCCTGCTGCTATACATACTGGACCAATTACTAGAGCTCGTGCACGCCAACTAAATTACCAGGTACTTTCGTTTCTTGGTAATGATTCTAATGTTCATGAGAATATGATGCTGCCTAAATTGGATACATTTGTTTTGCTTACAAATGAAGGGCCTAGCTTGGAGAAGGATGAACATTGGAGCAAGAACAAGCATGGAGATGATGGCATGCGCAAGGGGAACAAGAACGGAGTTACAAGTGATGATTTCAGGACTTTGAAGCCACCATAATGGGTGCATGAAGCCTTGGACGAAATATACAAGATGCCACTTCATAAATTTCGTCCCGAGGCTATTTTAGGTGCTGCGTCACCTTATTATTGGGCCAGGCCCATGTAATTTCGAAATACATAAGTATAGGCTATTTTTAGAGTCTGTATGTGTGGGGAAACAAGAGATAGGGTTGATTTCGGACCCCTCCACCAAGGGCCACGAAATTCCCCCCTCTTCCTCCATATATACAGCCCTTAGGGCATCGTTTAGACTTTGGGTTTTGTTTAGATTAAAGTTCGCCATAGCTGCAACTTCGCGTACTTCGTTTGTGTTCAACGACCAGACAAAGGCGTCACAGAACCCCACCTTGATCAATAAAGCTTTCATCTTATATTCGCAATATCCAGATTGCAATCTTAGTTTCTTGCTTGTTCTTCGTTTGCTCGCAGGAAACAGACCCTCGTGGTCAGGTTGATCGTGCTCCGGCGTGGTCAATAACCTCTCGGAGTTGGTTTAGCGATTGCTAAGGCGCGACGTCCTCGCACGTTCGTAGTCGGATCGTCAAAGTCGACTTCCACCAAAGCGATATCCATCATCTCATCGAAAGACGGGACACCTTTGCCTCTATCAGGATATATCTATGGACTTTGTTTTAGGTTTACCTCGAACAAAGAAGGGGAGGGATAACATATTTGTTGTCGTGGATAGATTCTCGAAAATGGCACACTTTATACCATGTCATAAAAGCGATGATGCTGTTAATGTTGCTGATTTGTTCTTTCGTGAAATTATTCGCTTGCATGGTGTGCCAAATACTATTGTTTCAGATCGTGATACTAAATTTCTTAGCCACTTTTGGAGATGTTTATGGGCTAAGTTGGGGACTAAACTGCTTTTTAGTACTACTTGTCACCCCCAAACTGATGGACAAACTGAAGTAGTCAATAGAACGTTGTCTACTATGCTTAGGGCTGTTTTGAAGAATAATAAGAAAATGTGGGAGGAATGCTTGCCTCATATTGAATTTGCTTATAATCGTTCATTGCATTCTACTACTAAGATGTGCCCTTTTGAAGTTGTGTATGGTTTCCTACCTCGTGCACCTATTGATTTGTTGCCTCTTCCATCTTCGGAGAAGGTTAATTTTGATGCTAAACAACGTGTTGAATTGATTTTAAAAATGCATGAGTTAACTAAGGAAAACATTGAGCATATGAATGCTAAATATAAACTTGCTGGAGATAAGGGTAGAAAACATGTTGTGTTTGCACCTGGAGATCTTGTTTGGTTACATTTGCGCAAGGATAGATGTCCTGATTTGCGCAAATCAAAGTTAATGCCACGTGCTGATGGTCCCTTTAAGGTGTTAGAGAAAATAAATGATAATGCATATAAACTTGAGCTGCCTGCAGATTTTGGGGTTAGTCCCACTTTTAACATTGCAGATTTGAAGCCTTATTTGGGTGAGGAAGATGAACTTCCGTCGAGGACGACTTCATATCAAGAAGGGGAGGATGATGAGGACATCAATACAATTGTTACACCCACAGCCCCTGCTGCTATACATACTGGACCAATTACTAGAGCTCGTGCACGCCAACTAAATTACCAGGTACTTTCGTTTCTTGGTAATGATTCTAATGTTCATGAGAATATGATGCTGCCTAAATTGGATACATTTGTTTTGCTTACAAATGAAGGGCCTAGCTTGGAGAAGGATGAACATTGGAGCAAGAACAAGCATGGAGATGATGGCATGCGCAAGGGGAACAATAACGGAGTTACAAGTGATGATTTCAGGACTTTGAAGCCACCATAATGGGTGCATGAAGCTTTGGACGAAATATACAAGATGCCACTTCATAAATTTCGTCCCAAGGCTATTTTAGGTGCTGCGTCACCTTATTATTGGGCCAGGCCCATGTAATTTCGAAATACATAAGTATAGGCTATTTTTAGAGTCCGTATGTGTGGGGAAACAAGAGATAGGGTTGATTTCGGATCCCTCCACCAAGGGCCACGAAATTCCCCCCCCTCTTCCTCCATATATACAGCCCTTAGGGCATCGTTTAGACTTTGGGGTTTTGTTTAGATTAAAAGTTCGCCATAGCTGCAACTTCGCGTACTTCGTTTGTGTTCAACGACCAGACAAAGGCGTCACAGAACCCCACCTTGATCAATAAAGCTTTCATCTTATATTCGCAATATCCAGATTGCAATCTTAGTTTCTTGCTTGTTCTTCGTTTGCTCGCAGGAAACAGACCCTCGTGGTCAGGTTGATCGTGCTCCGGCGTGGTCAATAACCTCTCGGAGTTGGTTTAGCGATTGCTAAGGCGCGACGTCCTCGCACGTTCGTAGTCGGATCGTCAAAGTCGACTTCCACCAAAGCGATATCCATCATCTCATCGAAAGATCGGGACCCTCGCCTCTATCAGTTTTGGGCTGCGGCCAACTCTCAATAGCTTCAATCTTGGCTTTATCAACTTCAATTCCCTGTGGAGTAACAACATAGCCAAGAAAAGATACTCGGTCGGTGCAAAAGGTGCACTTCCCAAGGTTACCAAACAAACGTGCATCACGTAGAGCAATAAAAACAGCACGTAAATGTTCCAAATGTTCTTCCAAAGATCTGCTATAAATCAATATGTCATCAAAGTAAACTACCACAAATCGTCCAATGAAAGCACGTAAAACTTCGTTCATTAATCTCATGAAAGTACTAGGTGCATTAGTTAACCCAAAAGGCATGACTAACCACTCATATAATCCAAACTTAGTTTTAAATGCTGTTTTCCATTCATCTCCCAATTTCATACGAATTTGATGGTAGCCACTACGCAAATCAACTTTGGAGAATATTGTAGAGCCACTCAATTCATCAAGCATATCATCTAGCCTAGGAATAGGATGACGATAACGAATAGTAATATTATTAATGCCTCTACAATCAACACACATACGTGATGTACCTTCTTTTTTCGGCACTAGAATAATAGGAACAGCACAAGGACTAAGGGATTCGCGTATATAACCTTTGTCGAGAAGCTCTTGTACTTGACGCATAATCTCCTTCGTCTCCTCTGGATTGGTACGGTATGGTGCACGGTTTGGCAGTGAAGCACCGGGAATTAAGTCAATCTGATGCTCAATCCCTCGAATAGGCGGTAATCCCGGTGGCACGTCTTGTGGAAAAACGTCAGCGAACTCCTGCAAAATGTTAGTGACAGCAGGAGGCAAAGAGGAAGGCACGTCCTCGAATGAAAATAATGCCTCTGTGCACACAAAAGCATAGCAAATAGATTTGCTGAAATCTAGCTCATCAATATCAGATTTGGTGGCAAATAAACATGCACTTTTCAATTTAATTTCAGAAACAATACTAGATGGTTTATTATTAGGCTTCATTTGTTGCTCAAATTCTTTTGCCACAATCTGATTTTCACTCTTATTCTTCTCCTGTTTTGCTTTATTAGCTCTATTAATATCATCTTTCAAAATGGAATCAGGAGTCATAGGAAGCAAAGTAATATTTTTATCCTTATGAACAAGAGTATAGTGATTGTTTCTACCATGGTGTACAGAATTTTTATCAAATTGCCATGGTCTACCAAGTAATAAGGAACATGCTTGCATAGGTACCACATCATAATCAACATAATCAGCATATGTAGAGATACTAAAATGCACACGAACAGTACGTGTTACCTTAACCTTGCCGCTGTTGTTGAACCATTGGATGTAGTAAGGATGTGGATGTGGTCTTGTGGTGAGAGAAAGCTTCTCCACCATCTCCATGCTAGCCAAGTTGTTGCAGCTCCCTCCATCTTTCACAACTCCCTTGGTATGGAACAAATTGTGCCTCTGATTTTGCTCAGCTTGTGTGACCTGCACACTCAAAACACGTTGAGCAACTAAACATTCATACCTGTCAGCGTCTTCAGGAGCCATGTATTGCGTCTCATGATCAGAATCATCTCCACCATGTTCTTCACGTGTAATAAGAGCCAAAGTCTCCTCATCATAGTCACTAGCGGACTCATATCCACCATCCGGTAGCAATCATCACACGCGGAGATTTGCATTCTCTCGCATAATGACCTCCTCCCTTACAACGACGACAAATAATATCACTTGTGTGCCCTGTTGATGCCCTGGAAGAAGAAGAACTCTGTGCAGGCCCGGCAGGTGCGCTCTTGGCAGATAATGGTGGTTGTTCCTGTTTTCTTGTATCACGGCTGTAGGAGGCACCTGATTGAGGTGCTCGTGCAGTTGAAGTAGAAGATGCACGCGGTGTCCATGATGAAGGTCGGCCTGCAGAAAAGTTAGTTCGCGCCAATGCTTGTCGATCCTGCACTTCACGTTCAGCTTTACAAGCAAGATGGAATAAACGAGTGATATTAGTATACTCCTTATAGTCTAGAATGGTCTGAATCTCTCTATTTAATCCACCCAGAAAACGTGCAAGCATAGCTTCATTCTCCTCAACAATACCACATCTAATCATGCTAGTTTGTAATTCCTGATAATATTCTTCTACAGAATTTTTTCCTTGTCTTAAGCGCTGCAATTTTTGAAGCAATTCACGTTGATAATATGGTGGAACCCAACGAGTACGCATAGCAGTTTTCAAAGCAGCCCAAGTAGTTGGAATAGGATATAATCTACAATGTTCAGACCACCATACACATGCAAAACTAGTGAAAGCACAAATGATAGAGGCGGGGTGTCCCGATCTTTCGATGAGATGATAACTATCGATTTCGTGGAGACGACTTTGACGATCCGACTACAAACGTGCACGACGTTGCGCCTTAGCAATCGCTAAACCAACTCCGAGAGGTTATTGACCACGCTGGAGCACGATCAACCTGACCACGAAGGTCTATTCCTGCAAGCAATCGAAGAACGAGCAAGAATATGATAAAACAATCTGAATATTGCGAATATATATGAAGTATTGATAATGGTGGGGATCCGTAAGCGGTCTTGGTCTGGTCGTTGGACACAAACGAAGTACACGAAGTTGCAATGGCTAACTTTTAACTAAACAAATCCCAAGGAAAAGCTACTAGATGGATCTACTTATATAGGACCAAGGGGTGGCGGCCAAGGAGGTGGGAGGACGTCCCAAGGCAGCCTAAAACTAAATCTAGGTCGTACAAGGCCAATGGGCCCAAGTGGAGGTGATGTAACACCTTTGGACTTGTAGTTTGACTCGGATTCTGCTGCAGCATCAGATTGTTTCGTCCACAACTCCACGCTCCGGACGAATTTGAAGGTGATTCCAATTGGGATAGAAAGTGCACGAAATCTAGTTTCCAACAAAAAAAGAATCACCCAATTCGGAGTCCGTATGAAAAACTTGTGTGCGTTTTGAGTCAGGTATGTCTGTGCAGTCCGAATCTGAATCCAGAACGTGAGAGACTTGGACTCTATCTTCTCTTGGGCCAAAAGTGACGTGAGAGAACTTTTTGGACAGCAAATAAACATCTATTTCTTCCTTATCTTCATATGTGGATTGTACAAATGTCCCATACACCTGCAATTAGACAAAACACAAAAGTGTGTGAAGTATTTTTGTTCTGGATAACATAAATAGATTATTGAATAGTTTGCACTAGAAATCACCTGACAAATATGCATATATGCAATATTTTTGGTCATATCCAATATAGTCATGTCCTCATCATCCTCCCCTTCTTGAAAATAAAGCCGTCCTCGGCGTTGCTTAATCTGAAATGTGGCTAACAAAAGAGACAAGGTGTACATGTTGTATATGTATATGTCATCCATTTTTACTTCCCTTGATTTTTGCATATATGACACATGAATAGATGAGTAACTTGCATAGTTCATAAAATCTAAAGCCAAAAAATTAGCACAAGAAGTAGAAGGCATGAAAATATTGCAACTCAGTTTGCACATATAAGTGAAGCTCTTATTCATTTCAAAAGATTGACAATGTTCATCATTAAACCATCCCAACATTGGTGAATAAACCTTACTTGCATCAAATTTACATGCTACAACATGCTCAAATAAGCAAACATGCAATAAGTCATTCAACACAGAATCATCACCAAGATTAGAGGTCATATCAAAATGATTAAACATTGGTTCTTTTGCATCAATAGTTAATTCAATGGGTGCACTCAAAATTGTTGGTATTTTAGTTGTTTGATCACATGGCAAAGTCAAATTATCAACGTAGTCCTCTAAAATAGGTGGTGTGATCAAAGTAGTGGGTAGCTCATCAGATGGTGCATTCAAATTGACAAGGCATTCATCATTCTCATGTAGAGATGGAAGATCAGTACCTTTGTCATTACCTCTTATGATCAACTCAGATGATGTAGCCACTCTCGGGGGCGATGTGTCACATGGTGGAGGTGATGTAGTCCTGACAACAACGGATGTGGTTGTCATAGTATGCCTAGTAGTTGAAGGAACAATCATATCAACTCTTGGAATGTGCACCGTGCGCTTGTTCTCCTCGTGACCAACACGTCGTTTTATTTCCTGTTCAGCTTTGCAAGCAAGATGAAACAAATGGTCCATAGGATAACACTCTTCATGAATTAGTATCTCTTGAATATCACGGTTTAATCCTCCCCAAAATCTATCCATAAAATCATCTTCACTTTCTTCTAAAGAGGAATGCAACAAGGTAGTTTGTAAATCATCATAATATTTTGTTACAGTTTCACTACCTTGTTTTAAGTGTTTCAACTTCTTAATCATGTCACGAGTATAATAAGCAGGGACGAAAGTATGTCGCATGGCAAGTTTCAAATCATCCCAAGTAGTAGGTATATAATCAGGGTGTAACCGACAATATTCACTCCACCAAACCAAAGCATAACCAGTGAAAGAACCAACCGCAACCTTAACCTTTTTATGTTCATCGAAATTATGGGAAGCAAATATATTTTTTATGTCGAACTCCCATTCAATATAAAAAGCAGGTTTAAAACGGCCATTAAATGGTGGTATAGATACATTAACCTGATCATGTGCATTTGGATGTTTGTGCACCTCTCGTGACGGTTGTGGTATTTGCAAAGGTGGTGGCACGTCTCCCGCGATCGACAAAGCCCATGAATTGACTCTGGATCCTGTCATGATTAGTAGAACAAGAAACAAAACCCAAAAATAATGTTCCTATAACTACTAGGATGTGGTGGTAAAACGCTCACAGTAAAGCAAATATCAATGTCTTACAAGTTCTTACCATGCAGCAGGCGGTGATCGGCAACCAGCGGTGTCAAGTAACTCCGAATATTGAGTAAAGCGATTGCCAGGGGAGCGTACGTATACACGGTGTAGAAATATGTGGAGCTGGGTTGGCTATATATGGTAGCAAAATATTAGCAATAATCAATTCAAAGATGCAATGTTGAATAAACGCTCAACGACGGTACTGTGCTGGTCCTAGGCTAGAGAGGACTAGAGACGCGAGCCTAGAACACTAATGAGGTCACGGCGTAGCACAACTAGCATCAATGAAGGATACTAAGTAGCTCTTGACAGCAAGATATAAGTGAAGATCACAACAGCATTGAAGATAATGAGGTGAAACAACAGCCAAGCAGGATATATCAACAACTTTGTCTCCAACTTTCCTCTGAAAAAGTTTGTGCCGATTTTTTTGTTTTTTTTTTTCTTCTCTCTTTTTTTTCCTCACACTTTTTTTTCTTTCTCTCCTTTTTTTTTCTCTGACTTTTTTTCCTTTTTTTTTCTCGTTTTTTTCTCTCTTTTTTTCTCCCTCTTTCCAGAACAAACTAGATAAGATGCAGATTGGATCAAGTGAAGATGTGAACGATCTCAACTATTATTATGACAATGAATGGTGGGTAGCACGTGGTGGAAATTGATGGATGGGTGGTGGACAGCGGTAGAGATAATGATGCAGCGGTGGCGTGACTAATGTGAACAGAACTCGAAACTCTAAACGAACTAGACACTAAGACCAGCAACTCGATACGACGATGCAATCGATAATTCAACTATGCAATCAATGAAAAGAAAATTGCAACGGCTCAGACTGACTTGGACCAAGGATGAATAGATCTAACTCTTTTTTGTGGCTTTTTCTTGGACAATAGGTAAGAAAGTAAATCTAATCTAGGAAAACTGGAAATTCTCACCGAGCAACCTGAAAACTGATACCACTTGATAGAGGCGGGGTGTCCCGATCTTTCGATGAGATGATAACTATCGATTTCGTGGAGACGACTTTGACGATCCGACTACAAACGTGCACGACGTTGCGCCTTAGCAATCGCTAAACCAACTCCGAGAGGTTATTGACCACGCTGGAGCACGATCAACCTGACCACGAAGGTCTATTCCTGCAAGCAATCGAAGAACGAGCAAGAATATGATAAAGCAATCTGAATATTGCGAATATATATGAAGTATTGATAATGGTGGGGATCCGTAAGCGGTCTTGGTCTGGTCGTTGGACACAAACGAAGTACACGAAGTTGCAATGGCTAACTTTTAACTAAACAAATCCCAAGGAAAAGCTACTAGATGGATCTACTTATATAGGACCAAGGGGTGGCGGCCAAGGAGGTGGGAGGACGTCCCAAGGCAGCCTAAAACTAAATCTAGGTCGTACAAGGCCAATGGGCCCAAGTGGAGGTGATGTAACACCTTTGGACTTGTAGTTTGACTCGGATTCTGCTGCAGCATCAGATTGTTTCGTCCACAACTCAACGCTCCGGACGAATTTGAAGGTGATTCCAATTGGGATAGAAAGTGCACGAAATCTAGTTTCCAACAAAAAAAGAATCACCCAATTCGGAGTCCGTATGAAAAACTTGTGTGCGTTTTGAGTCAGGTATGTCTGTGCAGTCCGAATCTGAATCCAGAACGTGAGAGACTTGGACTCTATCTTCTCTTGGGCCAAAAGTGACGTGAGAGAACTTTTTGGACAGCAAATAAACATCTCTTTCTTCCTTATCTTCATATGTGGATTGTACAAATGTCCCATACACCTGCAATTAGACAAAACACAAAAGTGTGTGAAGTATTTTTGTTCTGGATAACACAAATAGATTATTGAATAGTTTGCACTAGAAATCACCTGACAAATATGCATATATGCAATATTTTTGGTCATATCCAAGGTAGTCATGTCCTCATCATCCTCCCCTTCTTGAAAATAAAGCCGTCCTCGGCGTTGCTTAATCTGAAATGTGACTAACAAAAGAGACAAGGTGTACATGTTGTATATGTATATGTCATCCATTTTTACTTCCCTTGATTTTTGCATATATGACACATGAATAGATGAGTAACTTGCATAGTTCATAAAATCTAAAGCCAAAAAATTAGCACAAGAAGTAGAAGGAATGAAAATATTGCAACTCAGTTTGCACATATAAGTGAAGCTCTTATTCATTTCAAAAGATTGACAATGTTCATCATTAAACCATCCCAACATTGGTGAATAAACCTTACTTGCATCAAATTTACATGCTACAACATGCTTAAATAAGCAAACATGCAATAAGTCATTCAACACAGAATCATCACCAAGATTAGAGGTCATATCAAAATGATTAAACATTGGTTCTTTTGCATCAATAGTTAATTCAATGGGTGCACTCAAAATTGTTGGTATTTCAGTTGTTTGATCACATGGCAGAGTCAAATTATCAACGTAGTCCTCTAAAATAGGTGGTGTGATCAAAGTAGTGGGTAGCTCATCAGATGGTGCATTCAAATTGACAAGGCATTCATCATTCTCATGTAGAGATGGAAGATCAGTACCTTTGTCATTACCTCTTATGATCAACTCAGATGATGTAGCCACTCTCGGGGGCGATGTGTCACATGGTGGAGGTGATGTAGTCCTGACGACAACGGATGTGGTTGTCATAGTATGCCTAGTAGTTGAAGGAACAATCATATCAACTCTTGGAATGTGCACCGTGCGCTTGTTCTCGTGGCCAACACGTCGTTTTATTTCCTGTTCAGCTTTGCAAGCAAGATGAAACAAATGGTCCATAGGATAACACTCTTCATGAATTAGTATCTCTTGAATATCACGGTTTAATCCTCCCCAAAATCTATCCATAAAATCATCTTCACTTTCTTCTAAAGAGGAATGCAACAAGGTAGTTTGTAAATCATCATAATATTTTGTTACAGTTTCACTACCTTGTTTTAAGTGTTGCAACTTCTTAATCATGTCACGAGTATAATAAGCAGGGACAAAAGTATGTCGCATGGCAAGTTTCAAATCATCCCAAGTAGTAGGTATATAATCAGGGTGTAACCGACAATATTCACTCCACCAAACCAAAGCATAACCAGTGAAAGAACCAACCGCAACCTTAACCTTTTTATGTTCATCGAAATTATGGGAAGCAAATATAATTTTTATGTCGAACTCCCATTCAATATATAAAGCAGGTTTAAAACGGCCATTAAATGGTGGTATAGATACATTAACCTGATCATGTGCATTTGGATGTTTGTGCACCTCTCGTGACGGTTGTGGTATTTGCAAAGGTGGTGGCACGTCTCCCGCGATCGACAAAGCCCATGAATTGACTCTGGATCCTGTCATGATTAGTAGAACAAGAAACAAAACCCAAAAATAATGTTCCTATAACTACTAGGATGTGGTGGTAAAATGCTCACAGTAAAGCAAATGTCAATGTCTTACAAGTTCTTACCATGCAGCAGGCGGTGATCGGCAACCAGCGGTGTCAAGTAACTCCGAATATTGAGTAAAGCGATTGCCAGGGGAGCGTACGTATACACGGTGTAGAAATATGTGGAGCTGGGTTGGCTATATATGGTAGCAAAAGATTAGCAATAATCAATTCAAAGATGCAATGTTGAATAAACGCTCAACGACGGTACTGTGCTGGTCCTAGGCTAGACCGAACTAGAGACGCGAGCCTAGAACACTAATGAGCTCACGTCGTAGCACAACCAGCATCAATGAAGGATACAAAGTAGCTCTGGACAGCAAGATATAAGTGAAGATCACAACGGCAGTAAAGATAATGATGTGAAACAATAGCCAAGCTGTTTTACTGAACAGTGCACAAAACAGATTCCAATCCGAATTCAGGTACGAGATTGATTCTAGATAGATCCAATTTTTTTTCTTCTCTCTTTTTTTTTCTCACGCTTTTTTTTTCTTTTTCTTCTCCCTCTTTTTCTTTTTTTTTCTTTCCTTTTTTCTCTCTTTTTTTTTCTTTATCTTCTTTTTCTCCCTCTTTCCAAGACAAACTAGATAAGATGCAGATTCGATCAGGCGAAGATGTGAGTGACCTCAACTATGATTATGACAATAAACAGTGCGTAGCACGTGGTGGAAATTGGTGGATTGGATGGTGGACAGCGGATAGGATAATGATGCAGCGGCTGCGTGACTAATGTGAACAGAACTCGAAACTCTAAAGGAACTAGACACTAAGACCAGCAACTGACACGACGATGCAACCGATAATTCAACTATGCAAGCAATGAATAGAAAATTGCAAAGGCTCAGACTGGCTTGGATAAAGGATGAATAGATCTAACTCTTTTTTGTGGATTTTTCTTGGACAATAGGTAAGAAAATAAATCTAATCTAGGAAAACTGGAAATTCTCACCGAGCAACCTGAAAACTGATACCACTTGATAGAGGCGGGGTGTCCCGATCTTTCGATGAGATGATAACTATCGATTTGGTGGAGACGACTTTGACGATCCGACTACAAACGTGCACGACGTTGCGCCTTAGCAATCGCTAAACCAATCTCCTGAGGTTACTGACGATGCTGGAAGCACGGTCAGCCTGACCACGAAGGTCTATTCCTGCAAGCAATCGAAGAACGAGCAAGAATATGATAAAGCAATCTGAATATTGCAAATATATATGAGGTATTGATAATGGTGGGGATCCGTAAGCGGTCTTGGTCTGGTCGTTGGACACAAACGAAGTACACGAAGTTGCAATGGCTAACTTTTAACTAAACAAATCCCAAGGAAAAGGTACTAGATGGATCTACTTATATAGGAGCAAGGGGTGGCGGCCAAGGAGGTGGGAGGACGTCCCAAGGCAGCCTAAAACTAAATCTAGGTCGTACAAGGCCAATGGGCCCAAGTGGAGGTGATGTAACACCTTTGGACTTGTAGTTTGACTCGGATTCTGCTGCAGCATCAGATTGTTTCGTCCACAACTCAACGCTCCGGACGAATTTGAAGGTGATTCCAATTGGGATAGAAAGTGCACGAAATCTAGTTTCCAACAAAAAAAGAATCACCCAATTCGGAGTCCGTATGAAAAACTTGTGTGCGTTTTGAGTCAGGTATGTCTGTGCAGTCCGAATCTGAATCCAGAACGTGAGAGACTTGGACTCTATCTTCTCTTGGGCCAAAAGTGACGTGAGAGAACTTTTTGGACAGCAAATAAACATCTCTTTCTTCCTTATCTTCATATGTGGATTGTACAAATGTCCCATACACCTGCAATTAGACAAAACACAAAAGTGTGTGAAGTATTTTTGTTCTGGATAACATAAATAGATTATTGAATAGTTTGCACTAGAAATCACCTGACAAATATGCATATATGCAATATTTTTGGTCATATCCAAGGTAGTCATGTCCTCATCAACAAACAGCAGCAGCAACTCGTCTCTCCTCAGGATATTGTAAACATGTAAATCGTTGTTCAGTTTCTAACTCCCAAGTAAGATATATATCAGGAACATATCTACCCTCAAATGGTGGAATATTCAATTTCAGTTTAGGAATATGGACATCATCTCGTACCTGAGGTGGTGGTGCAGGCCTACCATTACGAATATATACCTGAGGTCGACCTGCTGGTGGTGGTGCAGGTGGCTGCACGTAGTGCTGATTTTGATCAACCTCATCCTCATAATCGCCCGCATACTCATCATCCTCCTGGGTACCAGTAGCAGCAGTAGCAGGAGCCAAAGAAGCACCAACAGCAGTAGCAGCGGCACCAGAATTTTGTCCTGGCTCAAATAGGAACACGCTGTGCTCGTCCATACTGATTCGAAAGGGGGCGTAGTTGTTGTTGTTGCAGAGGTGCGACAGGTGCAGCCGGTGGTGGAAGACGCGCAAGCAGTTCATTAAATCTGTTATCGAGCTTTGTTTCGAACGTCTTCTCAAGGCCAGTGATCTTCTCCATGGCCTCTTCAAAATTGTTCAGCACATCTTGTACCTGTTCAGTCATCATTTGCTGAAACTTATCATGAAGCTCCTTGTTCGATAAGTTCTCCCAGTCAATCTCGTCGGCTTGTAATCCTGGCATGGTTAGCAGCAATAGAAACACACAAGAATATGATCCTACAGACTACTAAGAAGTGGTGGTGGTGTATCACAAATCCGTCAAGCAAATCTCAAATTCTTACCAGTTCTTACCCAGCAGCACGCGGTGATCAGCAACCGTTGTAGTCAAAAACTCTCAAAGCTTGGATAGAGCGATTACCAGGGAGAGTCAAACACACGACGTAGATGTATGTGGAGCTGGGAAGGCTTATAGTATGGTAGCAAAAAGGGTCAGCAATAATCAATTCAGAGATGCAAAGTTGAATAAACGCTCAACGACGGTACTGTGATGGTCCTAGGCTAGACTGTGCTAGAGACGCGAGCCTAGAACACCAACAAAATCACGGCGCGGCTCGTAAACAAGGGAAAAGCACACTCTGATTTTTTTTTCGCTCTTTTTTTTGCGCTCTTTTTTAGCGCTGCTTTTTTTTTGCGAAAAATCACTATAATGGCGAGTGTCTCAAAACTCTTCCTAGGTCAAACTGACAGGATGGGCACGAAAAAAAAATTCGACCAAATTTTTTTTTTCGACTGCCCGGACCCAAAAACTGGAAACGGGTCAAAAAAAAACTTCCTATAATGGCACCTGTCTCAAAACACTCAGAAACACCTAAAAATAGGATAGCCAGAAAATTTTTCGAAAAATGCGTTTTCGAAAAATTTTGGGCCTAAACGGAGCGTGGTTTCCCGACTCTTTTTTTTTCCGAAACCTACTCCGGCAAGGAAACACGAATCGGAAACTAGATGGATCTCGAAAACAAACCTAATAAGCAAGGAACTCGGATTGGTGGTGGATATATGGTGGTGGTATATGGCAGCGGTGGTGGTAGCGGTGGTAGTATATGGATATGGATCGGTGGTGGTATATGGACACGGATTGGTGGTGGTATATGGATACGGATTCGGAGCGGTGGTGGTAGATGGCAGGGGCGATGATGATGGTGCGGCGGCGGCGTGACAACTTATGACCAGAACTCGAAACTCTAAAAGACTAGACTCTAAGACCAGCAACTAGACACGACGATGCAACCGCATATTCAACAAAGCAAAACCCTAAAAAGATTATGCAAAGGCTCAGATTGGTTCGGATATGATGAACTAACCCTAATTTTTTTGTGGCTTTTTCGTGGACTGTAGGTATGAAGAACAGACTCGATCTAAACTATGAAAAACTGTAAAATCTCACCGAGCAACTTGGAAATCTGATACCACTTGATAGAGGCAATGGTGTCCCGTCTTTCGATGAGATGATGGATATCGCTTTGGTGGAAGTCGACTCTGACGATCCGACTACGAACGTGCGAGGACGTCGCGCCTTAGCAATCGCTAAACCAACTCCGAGAGGTTATTGACCACGCCGGAGCACGATCAACCTGACCACGAGGGTCTGTTTCCTGCGAGCAAACGAAGAACAAGCAAGAAACTGAGATTGCAATCTGGATATTGCGAATATAAGATGAAAGCTTTATTGATCAAGGTGGGGTTCTGTGACGCCTTTGTCTGGTCGTTGAACACAAACGAAGTACGCGAAGTTGCAGCTATGGCGAACTTTTAATCTAAACAAAACCCAAAGTCTAAACGATGCCCTAAGGGCTGTATATATGGAGGAAGAGGGGGGGAATTTCGTGGCCCTTGGTGGAGGGGTCCGAAATCAACCCTATCTCTTGTTTCCCCACACATACGGACTCTAAAAATAGCCTATACTTATGTATTTCGAAATTACATGGGCCTGGCCCAATAATAAGGTGACGCAGCACCTAAAATAGCCTCGGGACGAAATTTATGAAGTGGCATCTTGTATATTTCGTCCAAGGCTTCATGCACCCATTATGGTGGCTTCAAAGTCCTGAAATCATCACTTGTAACTCCGTTCTTGTTCTCCTTGCGCTTGACATCATCTCCATGCTTGTTCTTGCTCCAATGTTCATCCTTCTCCAAGCTAGGCCCTTCATTTGTAAGCAAAACAAATGTATCCAATTTAGGCAGCATCATATTCTCATGAACATTAGAATCATTACCAAGAAACGAAAGTACCTGGTAATTTAGTTGGCGTGCACGAGCTCTAGTAATTGGTCCAGTATGTATAGCAGCAGGGGCTGTGGGTGTAACAATTGTATTGATGTCCTCATCAACAAGTGAGGAGTTTTCTTGGCCTCACTGGATTCTATAGGCGTTTTGTGAGAGATTTCAGCACCATTGCTGCACCTCTCAATGAGCTTACAAAGAAAGATGTGCCTTTTCTTTGGGGTACCGCACAGGAAGAAGCCTTCTCGGCATTGAAAGATAAGTTGACACATGCTCCTTTACTCCAAGTTCCTGATTTGAATAAGACTTTTGAGCTTGAATGTGATGCTAGTGGAATTGGATTAGGCGGTGTGTTATTACAAGATGGCAAACCTGTTGCATACTTTTCTGAAAAATTGAGTGGGCCTAGTCTGAATTATTCTACTTATGATAAAGAATTATATGCTCTTGTTCGGACTTTAGAAACATGGCAACATTATTTATGGCCCAAAGAATTTGTTATACATTCTGATCATGAATCTTTGAAACATATTAAAAGTGAAGCTAAACTGAATCGTATACATGCTAAATGGGTTGAATTCATTGAGACTTTTCCTTATGTCATTAAACACAAGAAGGGAAAAGAAAATGTTATTGCTGATGCATTGTCTCGCCGCTATACTATGCTTTCACAACTTGACTTCAAAATATTTGGTTTGGAGACCATCAAAGATCAATATGTGCATGATGCTGATTTTAAAGATGTAATGCAGAATTGTAAAGAAGGAAGAATGTGGAACAAGTTCGTCGTTAACGATGGATTTGTGTTTCGTGCTAACAAGCTATGCATTCCAGCTAGCTCCGTTCGTCTTTTGTTGTTGCAGGAGGCGCATGGAGGAGGATTAATGAGACACTTTGGCGTGAAGAAGACGGAGGACGTACTTGCTACACATTTCTTTTGGCCAAAGATGAGACGGGATGTTGAGCGTTTTATTGCTCGCTGCACTACATGTCAAAAAGCTAAGTCACGACTCAATCCTCATGGTTTATATATGCCTTTGCCTGTACCTAGTGTTCCTTGGGAGGATATATCTATGGACTTTGTTTTCGGTTTACCTCGAACAAAGAAGGGGAAGGATAGCATATTTGTTGTCGTGGATAGATTCTCGAAAATGGCACACTTTATACCATGTCATAAAAGCGATGATGCTGTTAATGTTGCTGATTTGTTCTTTCGTGAAATTATTCGCTTGCATGGTGTGCCAAATACTATTGTTTCAGATCGTGATACTAAATTTCTTAGCCACTTTTGGAGATGTTTATGGGCTAAGTTGGGGACTAAACTGCTTTTTAGTACTACTTGTCACCCCCAAACTGATGGACAAACTAAAGTAGTCAATAGAACATTGTCTACTATGCTTAGGGCTGTTTTGAAGAATAATAAGAAAATGTGGGAGGAATGCTTGCCTCATATTGAATTTGCTTATAATCGTTCATTGCATTCTACTACTAAGATGTGCCCTTTTGAAGTTGTGTATGGTTCCTACCTCGTGCACCTATTGATTTGTTGCCTCTTCCATCTTCGGAGAAGGTTAATTTTGATGCTAAACAACGTGCTGAATTGATTTTAAAAATGCATGAGTTAACTAAGGAAAACATTGAGCGTATGAATGCTAAATATAAACTTGCTAGAGATAAGGGTAGAAAACATGTTGTGTTTGCACCTGGAGATCTTGTTTGGTTACATTTGCGTAAGGATAGATTTCCTGATTTGCGCAAATCAAAGTTAATGCCACGTGCTGATGGTCCCTTTAAGGTGTTAGAGAAAATAAATGATAATGCATATAAACTTGAGCTGCCTGCAGATTTTGGGGTTAGTCCCACTTTTAACATTGCAGATTTGAAGCCTTATTTGGGTGAGGAAGATGAGCTTCCGTCGAGGACGACTTCATTTCAAGAAGGGGAGGATGATGAGGACATCAATACCATTGTTACAGCCACAGCCCCTGCTGCTATAAATACTGGACCAATTACTAGAGCTCACGCACGCCAACTAAATTACCAGGTACTTTCGTTTCTTGGTAATGATTCTAATGTTCGTGAGAATATGATGCTGCCTAAATTGGATACATTTGTTTTGCTTACAAATGAAGGGCCTAGCTTGGAGAAGGATGAACATTGGACTAAGAACAAGCATGGAGATGATGGCATGCGCAAGGGGAACAAGAACGGAGTTACAAGTGATGATTTCAGGACTTTGAAGCCACCATAATGGGTGCATGAAGCCTTGGACGAAATATACAAGATGCCACTTCATAAATTTCGTCCTGAGGCTATTATAGGTGCTGCGTCACCTTATTATTGGGCCAGGCCCATGTAATTTCGAAATACATAAGTATAGGCTATTTTTAGAGTCCGTATGTGTGGGGAAACAAGAGATAGGGTTGATTTCGGACCCCTCCACCAAGGGTCACGAAATTCCCCCCTCTTCCTCCATATATACAGCCCTTAGGGCATTGTTTAGACTTTGGGTTTTGTTTAGATTAAAAGTTCGCCATAGCTGCAACTTCGCGTACTTCGTTTGTGTTCAACGACCAGACAAAGGCATCACAGAACCCCACCTTGATCAATAAAGCTTTCATCTTATATTCGCAATATCTAGATTGCAATCTCAGTTTCTTGCTTGTTCTTCGTTTGCTCGCAGGAAACAGACCCTCATGGTCAGGTTGATCGTGCTCCGACGTGGTCAATAACCTCTCGGAGTTGGTTTAGCGATTGCTAAGGCGCGACGTCCTCGCACGTTCGTAGTCGGATCGTCAAAGTCGACTGCCACCAAAGCGATATCCATCATCTCATCGAAAGACGGGACACCTTTGCCTCTATCAAGACGAAGGAGATTATGCGTCAAGTACAAGAACTACTCGACAAAGGTTATATACGCGAATCCCTTAGTCCTTGTGCTATTCCTATCATTTTAGTGCCGAAAAAGGATGGTTCGTCGCGGATGTGCGTTGATTGTAGAGGCATTAATAATATTACTATTCGTTATCGTCATCCTATTCCTAGGCTAGATGATATGCTTGATGAATTGAGTGGCTCTACAATATTCTCCAAAGTTGATTTGCGTAGTGGATACCATCAAATTCGTATGAAATTGGGAGATGAATGGAAAACAACATTTAAAACTAAATTTGGATTATATGAGTGGTTAGTCATCCCTTTTGGGTTAACTAATGCAGCTAGTACTTTCACGAGATTAATGAACGAAGTTTTACGTGCTTTCATTGGACGATTTGTTGTAGTTTACTTTGATGACATATTGATTTATAGCAAATCTTTGGAGGAACATTTGGAACATTTACGTGCTGTTTTTATTGCTCTACGTGATGCACGTTTGTTTGGTAACCTTGGAAAGTGCATCTTTTGCACCGACCGAGTATCTTTTCTTGGCTATGTTGTTACTCCACAGGGAATTGAAGTTGATAAAGCCAAGATTGAAGCTATTGAGAGTTGGTTGCAGCCCAAAACGGTCACACAACTGAGGAGTTTCCTTGGCCTCGCAGGATTCTATAGGCATTTTGTGAGAGATTTCAGCACCATTGCTGCACCTCTCAACGAGCTTACAAAGAAGGATGTGCCTTTTGTTTGGGGTACCGCACAGGAAGAAGCCTTCACGGTATTGAAAGATAAGTTGACACATGCTCCTTTACTCCAACTTCCTGATTTTAATAAGACTTTTGAGCTTGAATGTGATGCTAGTGGAATTGGATTAGGAGGTGTGTTATTACAAGATGGCAAACCTGTTGCATACTTTTCTAAAAAATTGAGTGGGCCTAGTATGAACTATTCTACTTATGATAAAGAATTATATGCTCTTGTTCAGACCTTAGAAACATGGCAACATTATTTATGGCCCAAGGAATTTGTTATACATTCTGATCATGAATCTTTGAAACACATTAAAAGTCAAGCAAAACTGAACCGTAGACATGCTAAATGGGTTGAATTCATTGAGACTTTCCCTTATGTCATTAAACACAAGAAGGGTAAAGAAAATGTTATTGCTGATGCATTGTCTCGTCGTTATACTATGCTTTCACAACTTGACTTTAAAATATTTGGTTTGGAGACCATCAAAGATCAATATGTGCATGATGCTGAATTTAAAGATGTATTGCAGAATTGTAAGGAAGGGAGAACTTGGAACAAGTTCGTTCTTAATGATGGATTTGTGTTTCGTGCTAACAAGCTATGCATTCCAGCTAGCTCCATTCGTCTTTTGTTGTTGCAGGAGGCGCATGGAGGAGGATTAATGGGACACTTTGGCGTCAAGAAGACAGAGGATATACTTGCTACACTTTCTTTTGGCCAAAGATGAGACGGGATGTTGAGCGTTTTGTTGCTTGCTTCACTACATGTCAAAAAGCTAAGTCACGACTCAATCCTCATGGTTTATATATGCGTTTGCCTGTACCTAGTGTTCCTTTGGAGGATATATCTATGGACTTTGTTTTAGGTTTACCTCGAACAAAGAAGGGGAGGGATAGCATATTTGTTGTCGTGGATAGGTTCTTGAAAATGGCACACTTTATACCATATCATAAAAGCGATGATGTTGTTAATGTTGCTGATTTGTTCTTTCATGAAATTATTCGCTTGCAAGGTGTGCCAAATACTATTGTTTCAGATCATGATACTAAATTTCTTAGCCACTTTTGGAGATGTTTATGGGCTAAGTTGGGGACTAAACTGCTTTTTAGTACTACTTGTCACCCCCAAACTGATGGACAAACTAAAGTAGTCAATGGAACATTGTCTACTATGCTTAGGGCTGGTTTGAAGAATAACAAGAAAATGTGGGAAGAATGCTTGCCTCATATTGAATTTTCTTATAATCGTTCATTGCATTCTACTACTAAGATGTGCCCTTTCGAAATTGTCTATGGTTTTCTACCTCGTGCACCTATTGATTTGTTGCCTCTTCCATCTTAGGAGAAGGTTAATTTTGATGCTAAAGAACGTGCTCAATTGATTTTAAAAATGCATGAGTTAACTAAGAAAACATTGAGCGTATGAATGCTAAATATAAACTTGCTGGAGATAAGGGTAGAAAACATGTTGTGTTTGCACCTGGAGATCTTGTTTGGTTACATTTGCGTAAGGATAGATTTCCTGTTTGCACAAATCAAAGCTAATGCCACGTGCTGATGGTCCTTTTAAGGTGTTGGAGAAAATAAATGATAATGCATATAAACTTGAGCTTCCTGCAGATTTTGGTGTTAGTCCCACTTTTAACATTGCAGATTTGAAGCCTTAGTTGGGTGAGGACGATGAACTTTCATCGAGGAGGACTTCATTTCAAGAATGGGAGGATGATGAGGACATCAATACCATTCTTACACCCACAACCCCTGCTGCTATACATACTGGACCAATTACTAGAGCTCGCGCACGCCAATTGAATTATCAGGTACTTTTGTTTCTTGGTAACGATTCTAATATTCATGAGAATTTGATGCTGCATAAATTGGATACATTTGTTTTGCTTACAAATGAAGGGACTAGCTTGTACAAGAAAGATGAACTTTGGAGCAAGTTCAAGCATGGAGATGATGGCATGCGCAAGGGGATCAAGAACGGAGTTACAAGTGATGATTCCAGGACTTTGAAGCCACCATAATGAGTGCATGAAGCATGGGACGAAATATACAAGATGCCACTTCATAAATTTCGTCCAGAGGCTATTTTAGGTGCTGCGTCAACTTATTATTGGGCCAGGCCCATGTATTTTCGAAGTACTTAAGTATAGGCTGTTTTTAGAGTCTGTATGTGTGGGGAAACAAGAGTTAGGGTTGGTTTCGGACCCCTCCTCCAAGGGCCACGAAATCCCCCCCCCCCTCTTCCTCCATATATACAGCTCTTAGGGCGTCATGTAGACTTTGGGTTTTGTTTAGATTAAAAGTTCGCCATAGCTGCAACTTCGCGTACTTCGTTTATGTCCAACGACCAGACCAAGAGTTGTTTGGCTATGTTACCGCTTTTGCTGAGCCCCTCTTATAACGTTGCTAGTTGCAGGTGAAGTTGAAGTTTGTTCCATGTTGGAACATGGATATGTTGGGAAATCACAATATCTCTTATTTAATTAATGCATCTATATACTTGGTAAAGGGTGGAAGGCTCGGCCTTATGCCTGGTGTTTTGTTCCACTCTTGTCGCCCTAGTTTCCGTCATACCGGTGTTATGTTCCTTGATTTTGCGTTCCTTACGCGGTTGGGTGTTATGGGAACCCCTTGACAGTTTGCTTTGAATAAAACTCCTCCAGCAAAGCCCAACCTTGGTTTTACATTTTCCTAACAACCTGTAACCTTCCCTTGGGTTTTCGTGAGCCCGAGGGTCATCTTTATTTTAACCCCCTGGGCCAGTGCTTCTCTAAGTGTTGGTCTGAACTGGAGCCCCTTGCAGCGCCACCTCGGGGAAACTTGAGGGATGGTTTTAGTTGTACGGATTGCTCATCCAGTGTGCCCTGAGAACGAGATATGTGCAGCTCCTATCGGGATTTGTCGGCACATTCGGGCGGCTTTGCTGGTCTTGTTTTACCATTGTCAAAATGTCTTGTAACCGGGATTCTGAGACTGATCGGGTCTTCCTAGGAGAAGGAATATCCTTCGTTGATCGTGAGAGCTTGTGATGGGCTAAGTTGGGACACCCCTGCAGGGTATAAACTTTCTAGAGCCGTGCCCGCGGTTATGTGGCAGATGGGAATTTGTTAATATCCGGTTGTAGAGAACTTGACACTTAACTTATCTAAAATACATCAAACGCGTGTGTAGCCGTGATGGTCTCTTTCCGGCAGAGTCCGGGAAGTGAACACGGTTCTTATGTTATGGTTGTGCATAAGTAGTTTCAGGATCACTTCTTGATCACTTCTAGTTCACGACCGCTGCGTTGCTTCTCTTCTCGCTCTTATTTGCATATGTTAGCCACCATATATGCTTAGTGCTTGCTGTAGCTCCACCTCACTACCCTATCCTACCCATAAGCTTAAATAGTCTTGATCTCGCGGGTGTGAGATTGTTGAGTCCTCGTGACTCACAGATACTTCCAAACAGTTGCAGGTTCCGATGATACCAGTGCAGGTGACGCAACCAAGCTCAAGTGGGAGCTCGATGACGATCTTGATCAGTGTGTTGTGTCTTTTCCAGTTGATCAGTAGTGGAGCCCAGTTTGGACAATCAGGGATCTAGCATTTGGGGTTGTCTTCCTTTATTTTGGTTCTATAGTCGGACCTTGATTGTATTCTAGATGATGTATGTTTAACTTGTATTTGTGTGAAGTGGCGATTGTAAGCCAACTCTTTATCCCTTCTTATTCAGTACATGGGATGTGTGAAGATTTCCCCACTTGCAACTAAACCACCATGCGGTTATACCTCTAAGTTGTGCCTCGGCACGTGGGAGATATAGCCGGATCGTGGGTGTTACAAGTTGTTAATCAGAGCCATCCCCGACTTAGGAGCCCCCTGCTTGATCGAATCGCTGACGTTGTTGAGTCTAGAACAAAATGTTTTGAGTCTTAGGATTATATATATCAGAGAGTAGGATTCTTTTTACTCCTCAGTCCCTTCGTCGCTCTGGTGAGGCCTCCTGACGTAGAAGTTTTGCTTTTCTCTTCTCAAATTTCACGATTTTTTTTAGGATCACGCGGGTATCTTGGAATTGTTCCGATAGTCTTGTGACGAGAACATTTTCTTGGTGCCTCCTGACATTTAGGGGTTGTGGCAGTGTCCCGGGAAGTTGAGCTCTGAGGTGTTGTCGTCACAATTTTATCGTTGCAGTTCTGGAATACCTGAGTTCGCCGATATCGAAAATCTCTTTTATGCAGTTGTTGGTGAAATAACCTGGATGCCACCCTGATGAGGACATCAATACAATTGTTACACCCACAACCCCTGCTGCTATACATACTGGACCAATTACTAGAGCTCGTTCACACCAACTAAATTACCAGGTACTTTCGTTTCTTGGTAATGATTCTAATGTTCATGAGAATATGATGCTGCCTAAATTGGATACATTTGTTTTGCTTACAAATGAAGGGCCTAGCTTGGAGAAGGATGAACATTGGAGCAAGAACAAGCATGGAGATGATGGCATGCGCAAGGGGAACAAGAACGGAGTTACAAGTGATGATTTCAGGACTTTGAAGCCACCATAATGGGTGCATGAAGCCTTGGACGAAATATACAAGATGCCACTTCATAAATTTTGTCCCGAGGCTATTTTAGGTGCTGCGTCACCTTATTATTGGGCCAGGCCCATGTAATTTCGAAATACATAAGTATAGGCTATTTTTAGAGTCCGTATGTGTGGGGAAACAAGAGATAGGGTTGATTTCGGACCCCTCCCCCAAGGGCTACGAAATTCCCCCCTCTTCCTCCATATATACAGCCCTTAGGGCATCGTTTAGACTTTGGGTTTTGTTTAGACTAAAAGTTCGCCATAGCTGCAACTTCGCGTACTTCGTTTGTGTTCAACGACCAGACAAAGGCGTCAAAGAACCCCACCTTGATCAATAAAGCTTTCATCTTATATTCGCAATATCCAGATTGCAATCTCAGTTTCTTCCTTGTTCTTCGTTTGCTCGCAGGAAACAGACCCTCGTGGTCAGGTTGATCGTGCTCCGGCGTGGTCAATAACCTCTCGGAGTTGGTTTAGCGATTGCTAAGACGCGACGTCCTCGCATGATCGTAGTCGGATCGTCAAAGTCGACTGCCACCAAAGCGATATCCATCATCTCATCGAAAGATGGGACACCTTTGCCTCTATCAAGTGGTATCAGATTTCCAGGTTGCTCGGTGAGATTTTACAGTTTTTCGTAGTTTAGATCGAGTCTGTTCTTCATACCTATAGTCCGCGAAAAAGCTACAAAAAAAATTAGGGTTAGGTCATCATATCCGAACCAATCTGAGCCTTTGCATAATCTTTTTAGGGTTTTGCTTTGTTGAATTTGCGGTTGCATCGTCGTGTCTAGTTGCTGGTCTTAGAGTCTAGTCTTTTAGAGTTTCGAGTTCTGGTCATAAGTTGTCACACCGCCGCCGCACCATCATCATCACCCCTGCCATCTACCACCACCGCTTATCCGCCACCGCTTCGAATCCGTATCCATATACCACCACAGCTGTCATATACCACCACCGCTGCCATCTACCACCATATATCCACCACCAATCCGAGTTCTTGTCATATTAGGTTTGTTTTCGAGATCCATCTAGATTCCGATTCGTGTTTCCTTGCCGGAGTAGGTATCGGAAAAAAAACTGTAAAATCACGCTCCGTTTAGGCCCAAAATTTTTTGAAAACGCATTTTTCGAAAAAATTTCTGGCTATCCTATTTTTAGGTGTTTCTGAGTGTTTTGAGATAGGTGCCATTATAGGAAGTTTTTTTTGACCCGTTTCCAGTTTTTGGGTCCGGGCAGTCAAAAAACAAAAATTGGTCGAAAAAATTTCGTTCCCATCCTGTCAGTTTGAGCTAGGAAGAGTTTTGAGACACACGCCATTATAGTGATTTTTCGCAAAAAAAAGAGCGCAAAAAAAAAGAGCGCAAAAAAAAGAGCGAAAAATAAATTCCAGAGTGTGCTTTTCCCTTGTTTACGTGCCGCGCCGTGATTTTGTTGGTGTTCTAGGCTCGCGTCTCTAGCACAGTCTAGCCTAGGACCAGCACAGTACCGTCGTTGAGCGTTTATTCAACTTTGCATCTCTGAATTGATTATTGCTGACCCTTTTTGCTACCATATTATAAGCCTTCCCAGCTCCACATACATCTACGTCGTGCGTTTGACTCTCCCTGGTAATCGCTCTATCCAAGCTTTGAGAGTTTTTGACTACAACGGTTGCCGATCACCGCCTGCTGCTGGGTAAGAACTGGTAAGAATTTGAGATTTGCTTGACGGATTTGTGACACCCACCACCACCTCTTGTTAGTAGTCTGTAGGATCATATTCTTGTGTGTTTCTATTGCTGCTAACCATGCCAGGATCACAAGCCGACGAGACTGACTGGGAGAACATGACGAATAAGGATTTGCATGATAAATTTCAGCAAATGATGAGTGGACAGGTGCAAGACGTGCTAAACAGATTTGAAGAGGCCATGGAGAAGATAGATGGCATGGAGAAGACGTTCGAAACAAAGCTCGATAACAAGTTTAATGAATTGCTCGCGCGTCTTCCACCACCACCACCCGCTGCACCTAACGCACCTCTCCAACAACAACAACAATGACTACCTCCACGTCGGGAAATAGACCTCCGCCGAGCGAGCCGTGTTCCTCTTGCGTTTGGCCAAACTGTTGGTGCTGCTGTTGATACTTCTGTGGCTCCTGCTGCTGATGCGGAGGAGGATGATTATGTGGGAGATTACGAGGATCTGGTTGCTCAAAATCAGAACTACGTGCAACCACCAGCACCACCACCAGCAGGTCGACCTCAGGTATATATTCGTAATGGTAGGGCTGCACCACCACCTCAGGTACGAGATGATGTCCATATTCCTAAACTGAAATTGAATATTCCACCATTTGAGGGTAGATATGTTCCTGATATATATCTTACTTGGGAGTTAGAAACTGAACAACGTTTTACATGTTTACAATATCCCGAGGAGAGACGGGTTGCTGCTGCTGTTTGTGCTTTCACTAGTTTTGCATGTGTCTGGTGGTCTGAACGTTGTAGATTATATCCTATTCCAACTACTTGGGCTGCTTTGAAAACTGCTATGCGTACGCGTTGGGTTCCACCATATTATCAACGTGAATTGCTTCAAAAACTGCAGCGTTTAAGACAAGGAAAAAATTCTGTAGAAGAATATTATCAGGAATTACAAACTGGCATGATTCGATGTGGTATTGTTGAGGAGAATGAAGCTATGCTTGCACGTTTTCTGGGTGGATTAAATAGAGAGATTCAGACCATTCTAGACTATAAGGAGTATACTAATATCACTCGTTTATTCCATCTTGCTTGTAAAGCTGAACGTGAAGTGCAGGATCGACAAGCATTGGCGCGAACTAACTTTTCTGCAGGCCGACCTTCATCATGGACACCGAGTGCATCTTCTACTTCAACTGCACCAGCACCTCAATCAGGTGCCTCCTACAGCCGTGATACAAGAAAACAGGAACAACCACCATTATCTGCCAAGAGCGCACCTACCGGGCCTGCACAGAGTTCTTCTTCTTCCAGGGCATCAACAGGGCACACAAGTGATATTATTTGTCGTCGTTGTAAGGGAGGAGGTCATTATGCGAGAGAATGCAAATCTCCGCGTGTGATGATTGCTACCGCAGATGGTGGATATGAGTCCGCTAGTGACTATGATGAGGAGACTTTGGCTCTTATTACACGTGAAGAACATGCTGGAGATGATTCTGATCATGAGACGCAATACATGGCTCCTGAAGACGCTCACATGTATGAATGTTTAGTTGCTCAACGTGTTTTGAGTGTGCAGGTCACACAAGCTGAGCAAAATCAGAGGCACATACCAAGGGAGTTGTGAAGGAACGTTCTGTGCGCGTCATAATAGACGGAGGGAGCTGCAATAACTTGGCTAGCATGGAGATGGTGGAGAAGCTTTCTCTCACCACAAGACCACATCCACATCCTTACTACATCCAATGGTTCAACAACAGCGGCAAGGTTAAGGTAACACGTACTGTTCGTGTGCATTTTAGTATCTCTACATATGCTGATTATGTTGATTGTGATGTGGTACCTATGCAAGCATGTTCCTTATTACTTGGTAGACCATGGCAATTTGATAAAAATTATGTACACCATGGTAGAAACAATCACTATACTCTTGTTCATAAGGATAAAAATATTACTTTGCTTCCTATGACTCCTGATTCCATTTTGAAAGATGATATTAATAGAGCTAATAAAGCAAAACAGGAGAAGAATAAGAGTGAAAATCAGATTGTGGCAAAAGAATTTGAGCAACAAATGAAGCCTAATAATAAACCATCTAGTGTTGCTTCTAAAATTAAATTGAAAAGTGCATGTTTATTTGCCACCAAATCTGATATTGATGAGCTAGATTTCAGCAAATCTGTTTGCTATGCTTTTGTGTGCAAAGAGGCATTATTTTCATTCGAGGACGTGCCTTCCTCTTTGCCTCCTGTTGTCACTAACATTTTGCAGGAGTTCGCTGATGTTTTTCCACAAGACGTGCCACCGGGATTACCGCCTATTCGAGGGATTGAGCATCAGATTAACTTAATTCCCGGTGCTTCACTGCCAAACCGTGCACCATACCGTACCAATCCAGAGGAGACGAAGGAGATTATGCGTCAAGTACAAGAGCTTCTCGACAAAGGTTATATACGCGAATCCCTTAGTCCTTGTGCTGTTCCTATTATTCTAGTGCCGAAAAAGGATGGTACATCACGTATGTGTGTTGATTGTAGAGGCATTAATAATATTACTATTCGTTATCGTCATCCTATTCCTAGGCTAGATGATATGCTTGATGAATTGAGTGGCTCTACAATATTCTCCAATGTTGATTTGCGTAGTGGCTACCATCAAATTCGTATGAAATTGGGTGATGAATGGAAAACAGCATTTAAAACTAAGTTTGGATTATATGAGTGGTTAGTCATGCCTTTTGGGTTAACTAATGCACCTAGTACTTTCATGAGATTAATGAACGAAGTTTTACGTGCTTTCATTGGACGATTTGTGGTAGTTTACTTTGATGACATATTGATTTATAGCAGATCTTTGGAAGAACATTTGGAACATTTACGTGCTGTTTTTATTGCTCAACGTGATGCACGTTTGTTTGGTAACCTTGGGAAGTGCACCTTTTGCACCGACCGAGTATCTTTTCTTGGCTATGTTGTTACTCCACAGGGAATTGAAGTTGATAAAGCCAAGATTGAAGCTATTGAGAGTTGGCCGCAGCCCAAAACGGTCACACAAGTGAGGAGTTTTCTTGGCCTCGCTGGATTCTATAGGCGTTTTGTGAGAGATTTCAGCACCATTGCTGCACCTCTCAATGAGGTTACAAAGAAAGATGTGCCTTTTCTTTGGGGTACCGCACAGGAAGAAGCCTTTACGGTATTGGAAGATAAGTTGACACATGCTCCTTCACTCCAACTTCCTGATTTTAATAAGACTTTTGAGCTTGAATGTGATGCTAGTGCAATTGGATTAGGAGGTGTGTTATTACAAGATGGCAAACCTGTTGCATACTTTTCTGAAAAATTGAGTGGGCCTAGTCTGAATTATTCTACTTATGATAAAGAATTATATGCTCTTGTTCGGACTTTAGAAACATGGCAACATTATTTATGGCCCAAAGAATTTGTTATACATTCTGATCATGAATCTTTGAAACATATTAAAAGTCAAGCTAAACTGAATCGTAGACATGCTAAATGGGTTGAATTCATTGAGACTTTCCCTTATGTCATTAAATACAAGAAGGGAAAAGAAAATGTTATTGCTGATGCATTGTCTCGTCGCTATACTATGCTTTCACAACTTGACTTCAAAATATTTGGTTTGGAGACCATCAAAGATCAATATGTGCGTGATGCTGATTTTAAAGATGTAATGCAGAATTGTAAAGAAGGAAGAATGTGGAACAAGTTATTTGTTAACGATGGATTTGTGTTTCGTGCTAA
Organism: Triticum aestivum; assembly: GCF_018294505.1. NCBI lineage: Eukaryota > Viridiplantae > Streptophyta > Magnoliopsida > Poales > Poaceae > Triticum > Triticum aestivum. The sequence continues at coordinate 114,478 of NW_025228078.1, forward strand.
CAAGCTATGCATTCCAGCTAGCTCCGTTCGTCTTTTGTTGTTGCAGGAGGCGCATGGAGGAGGATTAATGGGACACTTTGGCGTGAAGAAGACGGAGGACGTACTTGCTACACATTTCTTTTGGCCAAAGATGAGACGGGATGTTGAGCGTTTTATTGCTCGCTGCACTACATGTCAAAAAGCTAAGTCACGACTCAATCCTCATGGTTTATATATGCCTTTGCCTGTACCTAGTGTTCCTTGGGAGGATATATCTATGGACTTTGTTTTAGGTTTACCTCGAACAAAGAAGGGGAGGGATAGCATATTTGTTGTCGTGGATAGACTCTCGAAAATGGCACACTTTATACCATGTCATAAAAGCGATGATGCTGTTAATGTTGCTGATTTGTTCTTTCGTGAAATTATTCGCTTGCATGGTGTGCCAAATATTATTGTTTCAGATCGTGATACTAAATTTCTTAGCCACTTTTGGAGATGTTTATGGGCTAAGTTGGGGACTAAACTGCTTTTTAGTACTACTTGTCACCCCCAAACTGATGGACAAACTGAAGTAGTCAATAGAACGTTGTCTACTATGCTTAGGGCTGTTTTTAAGAATAATAAGAAAATGTGGGAGGAATGCTTGCCTCATATTGAATTTGCTTATAATCGTTCATTGCATTCTACTTCTAAGATGTGCCCTTTTGAAGTTGTGTATGGTTTCCTACCTCGTGCACCTATTGATTTGTTGCCTCTTCCATCTTCGGAGAAGGTTAATTTTGATGCTAAACAACGTGCTGAATTGATTTTAAAAATGCATGAGTTAACTAAGGAAAACATTGAGCGCATGAATGCTAAATATAAACTTGCTGGAGATAAGGGTAGAAAACATGTTGTGTTTGCACCTGGAGATCTTGTTTGGTTACATTTGCGTAAGGATAGATTTCCTGATTTGCGCAAATCAAAGTTAATGCCACGTGCTGATGGTCCCTTTAAGGTGTTAGAGAAAATAAATGATAATGCATATAAACTTGAGCTGCCTGCAGATTTTGGTGTTAGTCCCACTTTTAACATTGCAGATTTGAAGCCTTATTTGGGTGAGGAAGATGAACTTCCGTCGAGGACGACTTCATTTCAAGAAGGGGAGGATGATGAGGACATCAATACAATTGTCACACCCACAGCCCCTGCTGCTATACATACTGGACCAATTACTAGAGCTCGTACACGCCAACTAAATTACCAGGTACTTTCGTTTCTTGGTAATGATTCTAATGTTCATGAGAATATGATGCTGCCTAAATTGGATACATTTGTTTTGCTTACAAATGAAGGGCCTAGCTTGGAGAAGGATGAACATTGGAGCAAGAACAAGCATGGAGATGATGGCATGCGCAAGGGGAACAAGAACGGAGTTACAAGTGATGATTTCAGGACTTTGAAGCCACCATAATGGGTGCATGAAGCCTTGGACGAAATATACAAGATGCCACTTCATAAATTTCGTCCCGAGGCTATTTTAGGTGCTGCGTCACCTTATTATTGGGCCAGGCCCATGTAATTTCGAAATACGTAAGTATAGGCTATTTTTAGAGTCCGTATGTGTGGGGAAACAAGAGATAGGGTTGATTTCAGACCCCTCCACCAAGGGCCACGAAATTCCCCCCTCTTCCTCCATATATACAGCCCTTAGGGCATCGTTTAGACTTTGGGTTTTGTTTAGATTAAAAGTTCGCCATAGTTGCAACTTCGCGTACTTCGTTTGTGTTCAACGACCAGACAAAGGCGTCACAGAACCCCACCTTGATCAATAAAGCTTTCATCTTATATTCGCAATATCCAGATTGCAATCTCAGTTTCTTGCTTGTTCTTCGTTTGCTCGCAGGAAACAAACCCTCGTGGTCAGGTTGATCGTGCTCCGGCGTGGTCAATAACCTCTCGGAGTTGGTTTAGCGATTGCTAAGGCGCGACGTCCTCGCACGTTCGTAGTCGGATCGTCAAAGTCGACTGGCACCAAAGCGATATCCATCATCTCATCGAAAGACGGGACACCTTTGCCTCTATCACTGTCCCTCGCCGACCTCCTCCGCAGGCTCCCTCGCCGGAGAGAGCCTCCCTCGCCGGAGTTGACCTCGGGATGCATGCCTTCATTGACCTAGATCCAGATCTGGAGGGTATAAATTTCGTCTAAGTCCTGAAGTTTTCCAGATTCATATGCCTCTATTCATCGCATCGTAAGTTTGCATCCATATCTCCGATTCATGCATATAGCATATCAAAATGTTCGTCTCAGAGAGTACATCATTTCATTCCATTGCATCATTTTCAGTTGAGTTCATCTTGATGCCCGAAATGTTGTTAGAAGAGTGCTACTTGAGATATTTGTCAGATCTGCTGCTCCATTTAGATATTTGTCATTTTTTCCATAATTATTGTGTGCATGATATGCCCTTGAGCTCTTCATATGTTTTGTTAAGGGTTTTGTCATCTTTCCAGAGGTGGAACCCATGTATTTTGTTGAAGTGTGTGGTGACTAGCACAAGCTTGCAAAGTGAGGCACTTGGTAATGCTGATTTCAGGGACTTAGCATTTCCACCAAGTCCTTGACCTGTTTATCTCATATGGCCATATGTTCATGTTATTTCCTAGTGATCCGTGCCTCTTTTGAGGATGATCGGTAAGGATGTTTTGTTAATCTCGTAGTCCTCTATCCATCCATGTCTTTGTTTGCAATTATGGAGCACCCTAGCTTGAGTCAATCGAGCTCTACTTTTGCCATTTCGTGAATCTAGGCAGATTGTCTACTTGTTAGCGATTTTGCCGAGGATGTTGTAGTTGATCCGTGCATGCCATGTTATTGTTCTTGCCATGTCTAGCTTGTATAATGTGTATTCTTGATGGGTGTGTGCTTAGATTGTCATGCCTTGCTCTGTAGTGAGTGTATCGAGCTCGTAAACATGCCTACTTGATATCTGTTTCAGCATGCTCCAGTTTTCACGAAGTCTGAGAGTCTGATTATGTTTTTGCCATGTTCACATGCTTGCAATTGTATTTTCTGAACCCTTTTGGCTCAAGGTCACTAAGGGACTTTTGTTACGCTCTTTGAGTAGCTCCATGCCATGCTTTACTTTTCCATGTTTAGGTCCTGTAGCATATAGTTTTCATGCTCCGAAGAGTGCTATCTGATCTGAAATTCCAGAGAAGTGTGAATTTCACTAAGTCTGAAATCTGTTTATTATTTGCACTTTTGCCATGCTTGTTTGAACCTGTTAATATAGGAATTGGCCGTAGCTCAGTGCTAGACTTTTGTTAAGCATCATGAATGCATCCCTGCCATGTATTTTGTTGCCATGTTTGGGTGCTGTAGCATGTTCATCTTGTTGCATTTAGATGGCTACTTGCTGTTAATCGCAGACCGGTGTCATATTTGAATCGCTTGCCATTTCCAAACCGTAACTCCGATTCCGGTGTTCTTTATATCGTTTTCAAGCGATTTCATCTCATCTTTCTAGTGGCACACTTGGATTTCCATGTTGAGGCCAGGTTCATTCATTCCTTTGCAAATCATGCATATGCATCGCATACCGCATCCCGCATATCATATCATGTTCATGTGTTGGTTGTTTACTATGTTGTGTGCTTCTTTCCGGTGTTTGCTTCTTCGGGTTGGTTCCGATAACGTCGCGTTTGTGAGGACCCGTTCGTCTACGTCCGTTTGTCTTCTTCATGGACTCGTTCTTCTTCCTTGCGGGATCTCAGGCAAGATGATCATACCCTCGAAATCACTACTATCTTTGCTTTGCTAGATGCTCGCTCTTTTGCTATGCCTATGATGCGATACCTACCACTTGCTTATCATGCCTCCAATATTGTTATACCAAGCCTCTAACCCACCTTGTCCTAGCAAACCGTTGATTGGCTATGTTACCGCTTTGCTCAGCCCCTCTTACAGCATTGTTAGTTGCAGGTGAAGATTGAAGTTTGTTCCTCGTTGGAACATGGAGATGTTGTTCCTTGTTGGAACATGTTTACTTGTTGGGATATCACAATATATCTCATTTAATTAATGCATCTATATACTTGGTAAAGGGTGGAAGGCTCGGCCTTATGCCTGGTGTTTTGTTCCACTCTTGCCGCCCTAGTTTCCGTCATATCGGTGTTATGTTCCCGGATTTTGCGTTCCTCACGCGGTTGGGTTATAATGGGAACCCCTTGACAGTTCGCTTTGAATAAAACTCCTCCAGCAAGGCCCAACCTTGGTTTTACCATTGGCCACCTAGCCTTTTTCCCTTGGGAGTCGCGCATCCCGAGGGTCATCTTATTTTAACCCCCCGGGCCAGTGCTTGTCTAAGTGTTGGTCCGAACTGAGTAGACTGCGGGGCCACGTCGGGGAAACTTGAGGGCTGGTTTTACTCGTAGGATGTCTCATCCGGTGTTGCCCTGAGAACGAGATATGTGCAGCTCCCATCAGGATGTCGGCACATCGGGCGGCTTTGCTGGACTTGTTTGACCATTGTCGAGGATGTCTTGTAGAACCAAGATACCGAGTCTGATCTGAATGTCTCGGGAGGAGGTCTATTCCTTCGTTGACCGTGAGAGCTTGTCATGGGCTAAGTTGGGACACCCCTGCAGGGATTTGAACTTTCGAAAGTCGTGCCCGTGGTTATGGGCAGATGGGAATTTGTTAATGTCCGGTTGTAGATAACTTGAACCTTAACTTAATTAAAATGAATCAACCGCGTGTGTAACTGTGATGGTCTCTTTCCGGCGGAGTCCGGGAAGTGAACATGGTGTTGGAGTTATGCTTGACGTAGGTTGTTTTAGGATCACTTCTTGATCATACTTTTATCGACCGTGTTTTGCCTTCTCTTCTCGCTCTCATTTGCGTATGTTAGTCACCATATATGTTAGTCGCTTGCTGCAGCTCCACCTCATACCTTTACCTTACCCATAAGCTTAAATAGTCTTGATCGCGAAGGTGCGAGATTGCTGAGTCCCTGTGACTCACAGATACTTCCAAAAACCAGCTTGCAGGTGCCGATGAGTCCGTGCAGATGACGCAACCAAGCTCAGGAGGAGCTCGATGAAGATCTTGTCCTTTGTGTTGTTTCGTTCTAGTTGATCAGTAGTGGAGCCTAGTTGGGGTCGATCGGGGACCTTTGTCGCATTTGGGGTTCTTCTTTTATTTTGGTTCCGTAGTTGGACCTTGATTATATCTGGATGATGTAATGTTTTATTCATGTATTGTGTGAAGTGGCGATTGTAAGCCAACTATGTATCTTTTTCCCTGATGTATTACATGGGGTGTGTGAAGATTACCTCTCTTGCGACATTGCTTTCAATGCGGTTATGCCTCTAAGTCGTGCTTCGACACGTGGGAGATATAGCCGCATCGAGGGCGTTACACTCGATGAAGATCTTGATCGTTGTGTTGTGTCTTTTCCGGTTGATCAGTAGTGGAGCCTAGTTGGGACGATCGGGGATCTAGCATTTGGGGTTGTCTTCCTTTATTTTGGTTCCATAGTCAGACCTTGATTGTATTCTGGATGATGTATGTTTAACTTGTATTTGTGTGAATTGGCGATTCTAAGCCAACTCTTTATCCCTTCTTATTCAGTACATGGGATGTGTTAAGATTTCCCCACTTGCGACTAAACCACCATGCGGTTATGCCTCTAAGTCATGCCTCGACACGTGGGAGATATAGCCGCATCATGGGTGTTACACACTTGCAGTTCTTTCGGTCCTTTACTTTGTGTTTGTTATTTCCTTGTTGTTGTTGAGCTTGTCATATAGGTTGTCCACCTAGTTGCATATCTAGACAACTTATTATTTTGATAAGACTAGAATTGTCAAAAGATTAAAAAAATTGTTAGTCACCTATTCACCCCTCACTACTGCAGGAATGCCTAGGAGTGGCGGGTGCAAAAGAGCCAGCAGTGGCGCGCAAGGCTCCCAGGGCCGCCCTCCACTATTAACATCGCATCAGTGGTGGGCGCACGCCCACCACTTGTAGGTAGCTTCCAGTGGCGGGCATTACTTCCTACACGCCACAGGCCTCTATTGTTGCCCACCATAGATGCCATATTAGAAGTGGAGGTTTTGCCATAGTGCCCCACCACTAGAGGGAAAGGGTGATAGAGGCTAAGGTGTCCCGATGTTTCAATGAGATGGTGGCTATCGTTTTCTGTGGGAGTCGACCTTGACGATCTGACTACGAACGTGCGAGACGTCGCGCCTTAGCAATCGCTAAACCAACTTCCGAGGGTTATTGACCACGCCGGAGCACGATCAACCTGACCACGAGGGTCTGTTTCCTGCGAGCAAACGAAGAACAAGCAAGAAACTGAATTGCAATCGGGATATTGCGAATATAAGATGAAAGCTTTATTGATCAAGGCGGGGTTCTGTGACGTCTTGGTCTGGTCGTTGGACACAAACGAAGTATGCGAAGTTGGAGCTATGGCGAACTTTTAATCTAAACAAAACCCAAAGTCTAAACGACGCCCTAAGGGCTGTATATATGGAGGAAGAGGGGGGAATTTCGTGGCCCTTGAGGGTGGGGTCCGAAACCAACCCTAACTCTTGTTTCCCCACACATACGGACGCTAAAAATAGCCTATACTTAAGTATTTCGAAATTACATGGGCCTAGCTCATTAATAAGGTGACGCAGCACCTAGAATAGCCTATGGACGAATATTATGAAGTGGCATCTTGTATATTTCGTCCAAGGCTTCTTGCACTCCTTATGGCGGCTTCAAAGTCCTGAAATCATCACTTGTAACTCCGTTCTTGATCCCCTTGCGCATGCCATCAACTCCATGCGTGTTCTTGCTCCAATGTTCATCCTTCTCCAAGTTGGCCCTTCATTTGTAAGCAGAACAAATGTATCCAATTTAGACAGCATCATAATCTCATGAACATTAGAATCATTACCGAGAAACAAACGTACTTGGTAATTTAATTGGCATGCGCGAGCTCTAGTAATTGGTCCAGTATATGTAATAGTAGGGGCTGTGGGTGTAACAATGGTATTGATGTCCTCATCATCCTCCCCTTCTTGAAATGAAGTCGTCCTCGACGGAAGCGCATCTTCCTCACCCAAATAAGGCTTCAAATCTGCAATGTTAAAAGTGGGACTAACCCCAAAATCTACAGGGAGCTCAAGTTTATATGCATTATCATTTATTTTCTCTAACACCTTAAAAGGACCATCAGCACGTGGCATTAGCTTTGATTTGCGCAGATTAGGAAATCTATCTTTACGCAAATGTAACCAAACAAGATCTCCAGGCGCAAACACAACATGTTTTCTACCCTTATCTCCAGCAAGTTTATATTTAGCATTCATACGCTCAATGTTTTCCTTAGTTAACTCATGCATTTTTAAAATCAATTCAGAACGTTCTTTAGCATCAAAACTAACCTTCTCTGAAGATGGAAGAGGCAACAAATCAATAGGTGCACGAGGTAGGAAACCATACACAATTTCAAAAGGGCACATCTTAGTAGTAGAATGCAATGAACGATTATAAGCAAATTCAATATGAGGCAAGCATTCTTCCCACATTTTCTTGTTATTCTTCAAAACAGCCCTAAGCATAGTAGACAATGTTCTATTGACTACTTCAGTTTGTCCATCAGTTTGGGGGTGACAAGTAGTACTAAAAAGCAGCTTAGTCCCCAACTTAGCCCATAAACATCTCCAAAAGTGGCTAAGAAATTTAGTATCATGATCTGAAACAATAGTATTTGGCACACCATGTAAGCGAATAATTTCACGAAAGAACAAATCAGCAACATTAACAGCATCATCGCTTTTATGACATGGTATAAAGTGTGCCATTTTCGAGAACCTATCCACAACAACAAATATGCTATCCCTCCCCTTCTTTGTTCGAGGTAAACCTAAAACAAAGTCGATAGATATATCCTCCCAAGGAACACTAGGTAAAGGCAAAGGCATATATAAACCATGAGGATTGAGTCGTGACTTAGCTCTTTGGCATGTAGTGCAGCGAGCAACAAAACGCTCAACATCCCTTCTCATCTTTGGCCAAAAGAAATGTGTAGCAAGTATATCCTCCGTCTTCTTGACGCCAAAGTGTCCCATTAATCCTCCTCCATGCGCCTCCTGCAACAACAAAAGACGAACGGAGCTAGCTGGAATGCATAGCTTGTTAGCACGAAACACAAATCCATCGTTAAGAACGAACTTGTTCCAAGTTCTCCCTTCCTTACAATTCTGCAATACATCTTTAAATTCAGCATCATGAACATATTGATCTTTGATGGTCTCCATACCAAATATTTAAAGTCAAGTTGTGAAAGCATAGTATAACGACGAGACAAGGCATCAGCAATAACATTTTCTTTAACCTTCTTGTGTTTAATGACATAAGGGAAAGTCTCAATGAATTCAACCCATTTAGCATGTCTACGGTTCAGTTTTGCTTGACTCTTAATGTGTTTCAAAGATTCATGATCAGAATGTATAACAAATTCCTTGGGCCATAAATAATGTTGCCATGTTTCTAAGGTCCGAACAAGAGCATATAATTCTTTATCATAAGTAGAATAGTTCAGACTAGGCCCACTCAATTTTTCAGAAAAGTATGCAATAGGTTTTCCATCTTGTAATAACACACCTCCTAATCCAATTCCACTAGCATCACATTCAAGCTCAAAAGTCTTACTGAAATTAGGAAGTTGGAGTAAAGGAGCATGTGTCAACTTATCTTTCAATACCGTGAAGGCTTCTTCCTGTGCGGTACCCCAAACAAAAGGCACATCCTTCTTTGTAAGCTTGTTGAGAGGTGCAGCAATGGTGCTGAAATCTCTCACAAAACGCCTATGGAAACCAGCGAGGCCAAGGAAACTCCTCACTTGTGTGACCGTTTTGGGCTGCGGCCAACTCTCAATAGCTTCAATCTTTGCTTTATCAACTTCAATTCCCTGTGGAGTAACAACATAGCCAAGAAAAGATACTCGGTCGGTGCAAAAGGTGCACTTTCCAAGGTTTCCAAACAAATGTGCATCACGTAGAGCAATAAAAACAGCACATAAATGTTCCAAATGTTCCTCCAAAGATTTGCTATAAATCAATATGTCATCAAAGTAAACTACAACAAATCGTCCAATGAAAGCACGCAAAACTTCGTTCATTAACCTCATGAAAGTACTAGGTGCATTAGTTAACCCAAAAGGCATGACTAACCACTCATATAATCCAAACTTAGTTTTAAATGCTGTTTTCCATTCATCACCCAATTTCATACGAATTTGATGGTATCCACTACGCAAATCAACTTTGGAGAATATTGTAGAGCCACTCAATTCATCAAGCATATCATCTAGCCTAGGAATAGGATGACGATAACGAATAGTAATATTATTAATGCCTCTACAATCAACGCACATACGCGACGTACCATCCTTTTTTGGCACTAAAATGATAGGAACAACACAAGGACTAAGGGATTCGCGTATATAACCTTTGTCGAGCAGTTCTTGTACTTGACGCATAATCTCCTTCGTCTCCTTTGGATTGGTACGGTATGGTGCACGGTTGGGTAGCGAAGCACCGGGAATTAAGTCAATTTCATGCTCAATCCCTCGAATAGGTGGTAATCCCGGTGGCACGTCTTGTGGAAAGACGTCAGCGAACTCCTGCAAAATATTAGTGACAGCAGGGGGCAAAGAGGAAGGCACGTCCTCGAATGAAAATAATGCCTCTTTGCACATAAAAGCATAGCAAACAGATTTGCTAAAATCTAGCTCATCAATATCAGATTTGGTGGCAAGTAAACATGCACTTTTCAATTTAATTTCAGAAACAACAGTAGATGGTTTATTATTAGGCTTCATTTGGTGCTCAAATTCTTTTGCCACAATCTGATTTTCACTTTTATTTGTCTCCTGTTTTGCTTTATTAGCTCTATTAATATCATCTTTCAAAATGGAATCAGGAGTCATAGGAAGCAAAGTAATATTTTTATCGTTATGAACAAGAGTATACTGATTGTTTCTACCATGGTGTACAGAATTTTTATCAAATTGCCATGGTCTACCAAGTAATAAGGAACATGCTTGCATAGGTACCACATCACAATCAACATAATCAACATATGTAGAGATACTAAAATGCACACGAACAGTACGTGTTACCTTAACCTTGCCGCTGTTGTTGAACCATTGGATGTAGTAAGGATGTGGATGTGGTCTTGTGGTGAGAGATAGCTTCTCCACCATGTCCATGCTAGCCAAGTTATTGCAGCTCCCTCCATCTATGATCACGCGAACAGAACGTTCCTTCACAACTCCCTTTGTATGGAACAAATTATGCCTCTGATTTTGCTCAGCTTGTGTAACCTGCACACTCAAAACATGTTGAGCAACTAAACATTCATACCTGTCAGCATCTTCAGGAGCCATGTATTGCGTCTCATGATCAGAATCGTCTCCACCGTGTTCTTCACGTGTAATAAGAGCCAAAGGCTCCTCATCATAGTCACTAGCAGACTCATACCCACCATCCTCAGTAACAATCATCACACGCTTAGATGGGCATTCTCTCGCATAATGACCTCCACCCTTGCAACGTCGACAAATAATATCATGTGTTTGCCCTGTTGATGCCATGGATGAAGAAGAGCTCTTTGCAGGCCCAGAAGATGTGCTCTTGGCAGATAGTGGTGATTGTGCCTGCTTTATTGTATCACGGTTGGAGGTGGCAGTCGACGGAGGCGCCGGTGTAGCAGAACGTGTGGAAGTAGATGATGCACGTGGTGTCCATGATGAAGGTCGACCTGCAGAAAAGTTAGTCCGCGCCAATGCCTGTCGATCCTGCACTTCACGTTCAGCTTTACAAGCAAGATGGAATAAACGAGTGATATTAGTATACTCCTTATACTCTAGGATCGTCTAAATCTCTCTATTTAATCCACCCATAAAACGTGCAAGCATAGCTTCATTCTCCTCAACAATACCACATCTAATCATGCCAGTTTGTAATTCCTGATAATATTCTTCTACAGAATTTTTTCCCTGTCTTAAGCGCTGCAATTTTTGAAGTAATTCACGTTGATAATATGGTGAAACCCAACGAGTACGCATAGCAGTTTTCAAAGCAGCCCAAGTAGCCGGAATAGGATAGAATCTACAATGCTCAGACCACCAAACACATGCAAAACTAGTGAAAGCACAAACAGTAGCAGGAACACGTCTCTCCTCGGGATATGGTAAACATGTAAATCGTTGTTCAGTTTCTAACTCCCAAGTAAGATATATATCAGGAACATATCTACCCTCAAATGGTGGAATATTCAATTTTAGTTTAGGGAGATGGTCATGATCTCGTACCTGAGGGTGAGCCCTACCATTGCCATTATTTGCATGTGGACGACCTGGTGGTTGCTGTGCTGGTGGTGGCACGTAGTTCTGATTTTGATCAACCTCATCCTCATAATCTCCCACATAATCATCCTCCTCCATATCAGCAGTAGGAGCCACAGAAGTATCAACAGCAGCACCAGCAGTTTGGCCCGACTGAAGAGGGACACGGCTCGCTCGGCGGAGGGCTGTTTCCCGACGTGGAGGTAGTCGATGTTGTTGCTGTTGTTGCAGAGGTGCGGCAGGAGCAGCCGGTGGTGGTGGTGGAAAACGCGAAAGCAATTCAGCAAACTTGTTATCGAGCTTTGTTTCAAACGTCTTCTCCATGCCACATATCTTCTCCATGGCCTCTTCAAATCTGTTTATCACATCTTGCACCTGTCCACTCATCATTTGCTGAAACGTATCATGAAGCTCCTTGTTCGTCAAGTTCTCCCAGTCAGTCTCGTCGGCTTGTGATCCTGGCATGGTTAGCAGCAATAGAAACACACAAGAATATGATCCTACAGACTACTAACAAGTGGTGGTGGTGGCGGGTGTCACAAATCCGTCAAGCAAATCTCAAATTCTTACCAGTTCTTACCCAGCAGCAGGCGGTGATCGGCAACCGTTGTAGTCAAAACTCTCAAAAGCTTGGATAGAGCGATTGCCAGGGAGAGTCAAACGCACGACGTAGATGTATGTGGAGCTGGGAAGGCTTATAGTATGGTAGCAAAAATGGTCAGCAATAATCAATTCAGAGATGCAAAGTTGAATAAACGCTCAACGACGGTACTGTGCTGGTCCTAGGCTAGACCGTGCTAGAGACGCGAGCCTAGAACACTAACAAAATCACGACGCTGCATGTAAATAAGGGAAAAGCACACTCTGGAACTCTTTTTTTTCGCTCTTTTTTTGCACTCCTTTTTTTTGCGCTCCTCTTTTTTTTGCGAAAAATCACTATAATGGCGAGTGTCTCAAAACTCTTCCCTCGTCAAACTGATAGGATGGGCACGCAATTTTTTTTCACTTTTTTTTTTGGAAATCAGGGCAGCGACGACGAAAAAGTGCGACAAAAAATCACTATGATGACACGTGGCTCAAAAGACTCAGAAAAGCCTAAAAATAGGATAGGGAAAAAAATTTGCCCGTGAAAATTTTGGCCTAAAAACTGCCCGGGGGTCTCAAGACTCTTTTTTTTTCGAGACCTACGCAGGCAAGGAAACACGAATCAGAATTTAGATTGATCTCAAGAACAAACCTAATATGAGAATAACTCGGATTGGTGGTGGATATATGGTTGTGGTATATGGCAGCGGTGGTGGTATATGGTAGCGGTGGTGGTATATGGATACAGATTGGTGGTGGTATATGGATACGGATTGGTGGTGGTATATGGATATGGATTCAGAGCGGTGGCGGATAAGCAAAAGTGGTAGATGGGCGATGATGATGGTGCGGCGGCGGCGTGACAACTTATGACCAGATGATAGAGGCGAGGGTGTCCCGATCTTTCGATGAGATGATAACTATCGATTTGGTGGAGACGACTTTGACGATCCGACTACAAACGTGCACGACGTTGCGCCTTAGCAATCGCTAAACCAATCTCCTGAGGTTACTGACGATGCCGGAAGCACGGTCAGCCTGACCACGAAGGTCTATTCCTGCAAGCAATCGAAGAACGAGCAAGAATATGATAAAGCAATCTGAATATTGCAAATATATATGAGGTATTGATAATGGTGGGGATCCGTAAGCGGTCTTGGTCTGGTCGTTGGACACAAACGAAGTACACGAAGTTGCAATGGCTAACTTTTAACTAAACAAATCCCAAGGAAAAGCTACTAGATGGGTCTACTTATATAGGAGCAAGGGGTGGCGGCCAAGGAGGTGGGAGGACGTCCCAAGGCAGCCTAAAACTAAATCTAGGTCGTACAAGGCCAATGGGCCCAAATGGAGGTGATGTAACACCTTTGGACTTGTAGTTTGACTCGGATTCTGCTGCAGCGTCAGATTGTTTCGTCCACAACTCAACGCTCTGGACGAATTTGAAGGTGATTCCAATTGGGTTGGAAAGTGCACGAAATCTAGTTTCCAACAAAAAAAGAATCACCCAATTCGGAGTCCGTATGGAAAACTTGTGTGCGTTTTGAGTCAGGTATGTCTGTGCAGTCCGAATCTGAATCCAGAACGTAAGAGACTTGGACTCTATCTTCTCTTGGACCAAAAGTGACGTGTGAGAACTTTTTGTACAGCAAATAAACATCTCTTTCTTCCTTATATTCATATGTGGATTGTACAAATGTCCCATACACCTGCAATTAGACAAAACACAAAAGTGTGTGAAGTATTTTTGTTCTGGATAACACAAATAGATTATTGAATAGTTTGCACTAGAAATCACCTGACAAATATGCATATATGCAATATTTTTGGTCATATCCAAGGTAGTCATGTCCACATCATCCTCCCCTTCTTGAAAATAAAGCCGTCCTCGGCGTTGCTTAATCTGAAATGTGGCTAACAAAAGAGACAAGGTGTACATGTTGTATATGTATATGTCATCCATTTTTACTTCCCTTGATTTTTGCATATATGACACATGAATAGATGAGTAACTTGCATAGTTCATAAAATCTAAAGCCAAAAAATTAGCACAAGAAGTAGAAGGCATGAAAATATTGCAACTCAGTTTGCACATATAAGTGAAGCTCTTATTCATTTCAAAAGATTGACAATGTTCATCATTAAACCATCCCAACATTGGTGAATAAACCTTACTTGCATCAAATTTACATGCTACAACATGCTTAAATAAGCAAACATGCAATAAGTCATTCAACACAGAATCATCACCAAGAATAGAGGTCATATCAAAATGATTAAACATTGGTTCTTTTGCATCAATAGTTAATTCAATGGGTGCACTCAAAATTGTTGGTATTTCAGTTGTTTGATCACATGGCAAAGTCAAATTATCAACGTAGTCCTCTAAAATAGGTGGTGTGATCAAAGTAGTGGGTAGCTCATCAGATGGTGCATTCAAATTGACAAGGCATTCATCATTCTCATGTAGAGATGGAAGATCAGTACCTTTTTCATTACCTCTTATGATCAACTCAGATGATGTAGCCACTCTCGGGGGCGATGTGTCACATGGTGGAGGTGATGTAGTCCTGACAACAACGGATGTGGTTGTCATAGTATGCCTAGTAGTTGAAGGAACAATCATATCAACTCTTGGAATGTGCACCGTGCGCTTGTTCTCCTCGTGGCCAACACGTCGTTTTATTTCCTGTTCAGCTTTGCAAGCAAGATGAAACAAATGGTCCATAGGATAACACTCTTCATGAATTAGTATCTCTTGAATATCACAGTTTAATCCTCCCCAAAATCTATCCATAAAATCATCTTCACTTTCTTCTAAAGAGGAATGCAACAAGGTAGTTTGTAAATCATCATAATATTTTGTTACAGTTTCACTACCTTGTTTTAAGTGTTGCAACTTCTTAATCATGTCACGAGTAAATAAGCAGGGATGAAAGTATGTCGCATGGCAAGTTTCAAATCATCCCAAGTAGTAGGTATATAATCAGGGTGTAACCGACAATATTCACTCCACCAAACCAAAGCATAACCAGTGAAAGAACCAACCGCAACCTTAACCTTTTTATGTTCATCGAAATTATGGGAAGCAAATATATTTTTTATGTCGAACTCCCATTCAATATATAAAGCAGGTTTAAAACGACCATTAAATGGTGGTATAGATACATTAACCTGATCATGTGCATTTGGATGTTTGTGCACCTCTCGTGACGGTTGTGGTATTTGCAAAGGTGGTGGCACGTCTCCCGCGATCGACAAAGCCCATGAATTAACTCTGGATCCTGTCATGATTAGTAGAACAAGAAACAAAACCCAAAAATAATGTTCCTATAACTACTAGGATGTGGTGGTAAAACGCTCACAGTAAAGCAAATATCAATGTCTTACAAGTTCTTACCATGCAGCAGGCGGTGATCGGCAACCAGCGGTGTCAAGTAACTCCGAATATTGAGTAAAGCGATTGCCAGGGGAGCGTACGCATACACGGTGTAGAAATATGTGGAGCTGGGTTGGCTATATATGGTAGCAAAAGATTAGCAATAATCAATTCAAAGATGCAATGTTGAATAAACGCTCAACGACGGTACT